>NC_056728.1:1943351580-1943616580 GCF_019279795.1 Protopterus annectens
TGGACTTTAAAGAACTAAGAACTTTTAAGAACAGTAAGTGTTTTGCAGCTTTCAAACAAGTACAACACTTAGCATCCCTACACTTTGTTTCTCTTCTTCTTCTCCTCTCTGCAACCAGTATGACATGGAGTAGGTAAAATTACATGTGCTGCAAATAATTATGATCAGCCTCTCTGACAATAGCTAAGTCAGAATCACAATTACGGTGGAGTAAAGGGGCAATTGCCCTGGAAACAAGCTGCTGGGGGGAGCTATTTTCAGGTGTTGATGGTTTATGAGCATAGTAACAGCATTATTATGAAGCCACAAAAATATTACATCTTCATAAATGAATATTGATACTGCATTTGTGGTTAATGCTGCAGCACTGAAGCACTGAATTACTTAGGGTTTGGGAATTAACTGTAGCAAGCTGCTTGTTACATCTGCAGCAATCAGCTTACTACAATTTTAGAGCATAGACATTTTTTTCTATAATAAAACAACAGAGGTAGAGGTGAATCCTGTTTATTAAACACTATCATTTCTAGTGCCTCAGCATGCAGTCTTCAGTGGAAGTGAAATGTAAAACCACAATACAGAATATATAACAACATCAATACAACAATAAATTATTCCATAAATAATTAAATTAAGTACGTCTATTTCACTTTCTTGTTTAACTCGTAAGGTAACAACGTTTTTTTATTTTAATACACAAACATTTTTGTGAAGGAGAATATTCTGTAATTGACCGCTCACCTTCTCATATATTAATTTGCAATAACTCAGACGACTGTAGCCCTTGTACCATTTTATCACGCCATTCCGAAAAGTGTTCAGCAACAGGACTTTCAGACTTTCTAATTTTTATATCTCAAACAATGCCTCTTAGCCTTTCCATAAGCTTCCCCTTTGGTTTCCTCAATATAGTTAAGGCTGCATGAACAACTCTGAGTTACAGGAAATGTTATCTTTAGCAGCAAACTGTGTGCCATTGTTCTTATTAAAAAGGGACACTGTATTTACAACATGAGCAACTACCACACCGAGTAGTGCCTAAAAGAGAAGCTTGACTTACAATGGCAGAAAATTGTTTTACTGAAAATTACTATGTACTAAAAATCTGTGAAATTACAACCTCTTCAATTAGGTACTACTGGCTAAAAGAATAAACTCTTAGGGAAATAATATACCCTGTAACAGTACTGGACAGTTGTTTTAACTACATTGACTATAGTGTCCAATATGGTATCTTCTGTAACAAAATATATTTGTTGTCTATTCTCAGAGTTCAAAGAATAATTGTCACCATTAAATTATCAAGATGAGGTACGCTGTAAGAAATATCAGACTTGTTCTTAAGATAATATATATACATACATACCTTTTTATAAGCTGTATTAATACTAGCATTGCTATAATCCACATTGAGAACATATCTATTAATTCATGTACATGTTCCAATAAATGTGCATTGCTTTATGGAGCCTTATGTCACTCAGTGGATAGCCAGCTGGCTCACAGACAGGACCGAGGAAGTTAGAAATGGGGAGTCCACCTCTAGAAAAAGGCCAGTCACAAGTGGAGCCCCTCAGGGATTGGTCTTGGGACTGTCTCTATGTCGGGTCTATATCACATTGTCAAACTTTTATTATATCGAATACCTGATCATCAAACCCTAATTGTTGAAGTTTCTATTCAGCGAATTACCTAAATATTGAAGTGGAATTCAAAATATTTTAGTTGGCCAACACCACTAAAGGTAAAGTGTTTTTACATTTTTGCAGGGGAGCTGTGCTCCCATGAACCCCCATGGGGAGGGCTGCACCTCCCACACCCCCTGCAAATTAAATATACCAACTCAGAGATCACACTACAGTGAGATAATGGGTAAATAACAGCCAGTTGTCATGTCAATCACTCAATGTTTTTTTTCAGGATGGAAAACTAAAACAATTTGATGAATTCCACTTTGATGTTTAGATCATTCACTGAATAGGGATTTCAAAAATTAGGATTTGACGATTACATATTCGATAGAATAAACATTTTATGATGTGATATAGACCCCTTTTTGGCATTTACTTCTCTGAAATGAAGGCCAATGTAATGGGTTCCTGGTTGACCCAGTTTGCAGACGACTGCAAATTAGGTGCAGTCATAGTAGCAGTCATAGAATCCCCCACCAACATTACTGTTCTCCAAGATGGGCTGACACAGACAAATAACTTGTGTCAGAGCCATTGACTAAAACTAAATGCCAAGAAATGCTGAATAGTATCCTTCAGGATGTTATCCACCACTGGCAACTATCAAATTGACTGCACACCGCTAAGAGTTGATCCAGTAGTCAGGGACATGTGGACATACAGACAGTAATCTAGCCTTTGACCATCACATGTATGCAGTAGTATCATTCTGTGTTGTGCAACTTAGAAACAAAGGTATGGCATCGAGGTCCAAGGTGGTCATTGTTCCATTGTATTCAACATTCATCAGATTTATCATTTAATACAATGCCCCATTCGGTACCGAACTAGATACATCTAACAAATGGAACATCCACAGTGGTTCCTTACAAAAAAATATAGGGCATAAGTAACCTGTCCTTTGTAGACCACCTCAAAGCCCTATCCTGTATTCTATGTCCTGCAGGCTGTTGAGGGGAGATCAACAGGCAAGGCATTGTCAGACCCCAGCCTGATGGACCTCCTGCATATCTGCAAAACAAGCAGCACCTGAATTACCCATTCTAAAGACTTAAACCTTGCCTGGGATATAAATAGGACTTGCTGGAGAGACAGATATATATCTTGGAAAGGAATACTTCTATGGAAGAGGCTCCCCATCCATGTGAATCAGAGTTTCTCTCACACCCAATTCACTTGTAACTTGGGCAATTGGATAATTGGATATTTGTTGTTTTGAAAATGTTTAATTGAAGAAGAGAGGTTGTTTTTATATTTAAGAGGGCTTTGCTTTATGTGCTTTGGTCTGATGAAGCACTGTTTTGTAAATGCGAAAGCGCTTACCATATCGTGAATAAATTTGAAGGTTTTAACTGGCTTTTATTTTGTTGTGCAAAGTCGTTTTGCCTATATATTGTTTGAGGACTGCTGTGTGAGTCACAGGATTTATGTTTTTTTGCTGTTTGTTGGATTTTGTTTACTACCTGGGATGTCCCCTGACAGTGTACTTTTTGTCTTCCAGTTGGATAAGGAACAGAAAAGCCACCCTTGGTTTGGAACTTATGTCTCTGCTGGACTCAGGCAGCCTGTAAGTGATTACTCTCCCATTCCCTTGCTTGTAAATGTTTCATCTTCCAAGACCCTGCTTACACTTGTCAAGGGTACCAGAATTTGTCAGATAGTTGTGATGCATGCCTAGGCTTAAAAAGGCCCTTGTAGTCATTTGCCAAGCAGACACCTATGAACCTATGAATAAAGCCACAGGTATATCACAGCTTCATAACTGAATGTTGATACTGCATTTGAAGTTACAGATGACATGTTAACACACAGAAGTACTCAATATATGGTGATTTAACCACAACAAACTCTTTGATACAATTGTAACAATCAGCTTGTTACAGTTTCAGAGCAGAGAAGATTTTTTTTACTCTGAACTTTAAATCGAGAAAGCATACGTTTTTATAACTGCATAGGGCATGAGATAACCTAGCAAAAGGTCTGAACCTTTTAACTACATTCTCAAAATGGATGCCAAGACTGACATCTCAATCTTCATTTTACTCTGCTCTCAAGGTGAATTCAACATTCATTTCTTGGGAATCAGAGACTGGATCATAATCCTCTATATAATGGAAAATAATGTACAGTGTAAAGACAGTGCTCTAATCTCACCAGCACACAGTTATTGCACAATCAGTTGATAACTTGAGTCACTGATTTTGCAAGAAGGTGCTGAAGAATAGAAAAGTAGTAAGTGTACTATCACAGAGCTGAGTAGGAACATTCCTTTCACAATCAGTCAGCAACATCTAAATGTGTGTTGTGGGCGAGAAGTAGAATTAGTACAATAGCTGAACAGTAGTAAGCCTAAAGTGAGTAAAGAAGGATGCTTGTTACAGGTAAGCTCTGAACTCTGATATGTAAGGACTACAATACTAAAACAGCAATAAAGCTAACATGAGTAAAGAAGTGTACCTGTTACAGGTGAGCCGTAAGAACTGAGACATAAGTACAATACCTAAACAGCAGCCAAGCTAACACAAGTAAAGAAGTGTGCTTGTGACAAGTTAGCCCTGAATAATGAGATGTAATAAGTACAATAAATAAACAACAGTAAAGCTAACACGACTAAAGAAGTGTGCTTGTTACAGGTAAGGCTTCGTCTCTCAGATATTATACTTATAATGCTTAAACAGCAGTAAAGCTAACAAAAATAAAAATGTTGCTTGTTACAAGTAAGACTTGACCACTGAGATGTAATAAGCAAAATTCCTAAACAGTAATAAAGATAACATGGGTAAATAAATGTGCTTCATATAAGTAAGCCTTGAAAACTGAAATGTATTAAGTATAATATCTAAACAGCAGTAAAGCTCACATGAGGAAAGAAGTGTGCTTGATACAGGTAAGACGAACACTGAGATGTAATAAGTGCAATAGCTAAACAGCAGTAAAGCTAAAAAGAGTAGTGTGCTTTTTACAAGTAAGCCTTAAACACTGAAATGCAATAAGTAGAAGCATTAAACAGCAGGAAAGCTAGCATGACTAAAAAAGTGTGCTTGTTACATGTAAGCCTTGAATACTGAAATGTAATAAGTACAATACCTAAACAGCAGTAATACTAACATGATTAAAGTGTGCCTGCTGCAGGTAAGCCTTGATTACTGAAATGTAATAAGTACAATACCTAAACAGCAGTAATACTAACATGATTAAAGTGTGCCTGCTGCAGGTAAGCCTTGATTACTGAAATGTAATAAGTACAATACCTAAACAGCAGTAATACTAACATGATTAAAGTGTGCCTGCTGCAGGTAAGCCTTGATTACTGAAATGTAATAAGTACAATACCTAAACAGCAGTAATACTAACATGATTAAAGTGTGCCTGCTGCAGGTAAGCCTTGATTACTGAAATGTAATAAGTACAATACCTAAACAGCAGTAATACTAACATGATTAAAGTGTGCCTGCTGCAGGTAAGCCTTGATTACTGAAATGTAATAAGTACAATACCTAAACAGCAGTAATACTAACATGATTAAAGTGTGCCTGCTGCAGGTAAGCCTTGATTACTGAAATGTAATAAGTACAATACCTAAACAGCAGTAATACTAACATGATTAAAGTGTGCCTGCTGCAGGTAAGCCTTGATTACTGAAATGTAATAAGTATAATACCTAAACAGCAGTAATACTAACATGATTAAAATGTGCTTGTTGCAGGTAAGCATTAAACATGGAGATGTAATAAGTTCAATACCTAAACAGTAGTAAAACTATGACATATAAAGCAATGCGCTTGTCAAAGGTAAGCACTGAACATGGAGAAGTAAAACTGCAGTAAAGCTCACATAGTTAAAGAAGTGTACTTGTTACAGTTAAGCCTCAAACTCTGACATGTAATAAGTAGAATACCTGGATAGCCGTAAAGGTCAAATGAGTAAAAAAAGTTTTCTTGTTACAGGTAAGGCTTGAACACTGAGATGTAACAAGTACAATGCGTAATCAGCTGGAAACTCACATGAGTAAAGGAATGTGCTTGTTACAGGTAAACTGTGAACACTGAGATATAAAAAGTACAAAACCTAAACAGCAGTAAAGTTAACATGAGTAAAGACATGCTTGTTAAAGCTAGGCCTTGAACATAGAGATGCAATAAGTTGAAACCTAAAGAGCAAGGCTTACCTTGCCCTCCCCTGCCATAAACAAACTCTACAACAGAAGGAGGAAACTGATGCAGAATAAGGTGAAGTCCCAAGACTGGAAAAACTCCCTTATCAGCCTCAACAAAAAGTTGAGATACCTCATCAAATCCTCTAAAGCTAGCTATGAAAACAGGATTGCAGCAGATTGTAAAGACAACCACAAGGCCTTCTATAGTTATGTAAAGAATCTCCACGGCAATGCCCAGATTTGATCTGAGCTACTACACAATGGTATGTCCTATACCAAGCCAACAGATATTGCCAATATACTGGCTGACAGATTCAGTGCCAACTTTACCCCCCAATGGACCAATCACAATACCAGTAGATTGCCGGGCACCCAGTATTGCTGTTGCATAGGTTAAAACAGCACTGTTCAAGGCCAAGAATACAGCTTCTGTGGGACCTGACAATATCCTTGGCTGTGTTCTACATGAACTACAGAGTGAACTGGTACCTCACCTGTGTGCCCTGTTTAACCGCAGCCTCCCTTCAGGCTTTGTCCCTACCAAATGGCGCACTGCTACAGTCATCCCTCTCCAAAAAGGAGGAGTTGTTACAGACACTGGGAACTATTGCCCCATTAGCCTGAAGAGTCTGATATGCAAAGCTATGGAACGCATCATCATGGACCTAATAAACAAGGATATAGGGAATCTCCAAACTCTGGATCCCACACAATTTGGTTTTGTAAAGGGCAGATCATGCCTGCTCAACCTGATCAACTTCTTTGAATCAGTCACCAGAGCTGTGGATGAAGACAAGGTGGTTCATACAGCCTACCTTGATCTAGCCAAGGCCTTTGATACCATTCCCCACTTAGGAATCATAGAAAAACTCACTAAGCCAGGCATCAACCCATGTATCACTAGGTGCGTTGCAAACTGCTCATGGATAGAACCCACAGTGTGAAAGTAGCTCACTCTAAGTCAGACTGCTGACCAGTCACATGTGGAGTCCCACAGGGTTTGGTCCTGGGTCCTTTCCTGTTTGGTATCTAATTCTCTGATGTCCAGGCCAATACAAAGGGACTCTGGCTGAAAAAGTTCACAGACGATTGCAAGTTGGGACCTATTATTAATTCCTCAAGTGATGTTGACATCCTACAGTAAGGCCTCACTGAGACCATCGACTTGTGTCAGAACCATGGTATTAAGCTCAATGCCAAAATATGTGTCGTCATCTCCTTTGGGAAAAACCTGGTTCCCATGAATTACCACATCAGTGGTACTCCACTGAACACAGAAGGAATTACAAGAGATCTGGGAACACAGGTTGTCAGCAACCTCTCTTTTGACCACCACATTGCCACTGTGGTCAGAAAGTCCATCTATGTGGCACATCTCATTACTAAGGGTTTTCCATCCAGGAAGAAAGAGGTCATTGTCTCCCTCTACTCTTCCCTCATTAGGCCAATCATTAAGTACAATGGCCCACTTGGCATATATTTCACTAGACACCTGCAACAATTGGAGAGGCCACAAAAGTACCTCACAAAGAGGATCCTAGGCCTTAAACACTTGTCCTATATGGACAGACTCAGAAAACTCCAACTATTCTCTGTCTCATATCACCTACTTAGATGAGATCTCTGCTTGACTTACAAAGCCATGTCTGGCCCAGTTCTGTTAGAAATGCTGCATCTAAAGAAATCCCAATCCCTCTGCACCACATGCTCCAGAGACCTCTACCTCATTACCACAATCAGCAGAACATGCTGGGGGGACAGGTTCATAACCCAGAGACTGCCCATGCTATGGAATAGACTTCCCATACATGTCAAACAGAGCATCTCACTGGCATTCTTCAAGAGAAATCTTGATGAGTGGATGGGAAATAGAAAATACAGTATGGGGATCACTCCAGTGGCTCTACTTGACAGAGGCACCGGGAACTAAGGTTGGGTGGCACAATGCCAGGGTAATCTTATGGGCTAGGCTTGTAAAGGCTCCAGGGCCATTAGCCTAGTACACACCTATGAACCTATAAGAACAGTAAAGCTAATGTGAGTAAAGAAGTGTGCTTGCTAAAGGTAAGCTTTGAACACTGAGGTGTAATAAGTTAAATTCCTAACCAGCAGTAAAGCTAACACAAGAAGTGTGCTTGTTACACGTTAGTCTTGAACACTGAGCTGTAACAATACCTAAGTAAAAGTGAAGTTATCAGTAAAGAAGTGTGTGTTTACAGGTAAGCCTTCAACTCTGACGTGTAGTGTTTTGATACCTAAACAGCTGTAAAGCTAAAATGAGTAATGAGGTGTACTTGTTACATGTAAGCCTTGAAAATTGAAATGCAATAAGTACAATACCTAAACAGCAGTAAAGCTAACTTGAGTAAAGAAATGTGCTTGTTATGAGTAAGCATTGAAAATGGAAATGTAATAAGTACAACATCTATGCAGCAGTAAAGCTAACACGGGTAAAGACATGTGCTTGTCACAAGTAAGCCTTGAACTCTGATACATAATTAGTGCAATACCTAAAGAGCAGTAAAGCTAACACGAGTAAAGAAGTGTGCTTCTTGAAGGTAAGCTCTCAATATGGAGATGTCATAAGTAGAATACGTAAACAGCAGTAATGGTAACTCAAGTAAAGAAATGCGCTTGTTACATGTAAACTGTGAACTTTGAGATATAATAGGTGCAATACATAAACAGCAGTAAAGCTAACATGAGTAAAGAAGTGTGCTTGTTACAGGTAAGCCTTGAACTGAGAGATGTAATAACTACAACAGCTAAACAGCAATAAAGCCAACACTTGTAAAGAAGTGAGTTTGTAACAGGTAATCCTTGAATACTGAGATGTCATGAGTGCAATAGCTAAACAGCAATAAAGCTAACAAGAGTAAAGAAGTGTGCTTGTTACTGGTATGCCTTGAACTGTGAGATGGAATAAGTACAATACCTGAACAGCAGTAAAGCTAACATGAGTAAAGAACTGTGCTTTTTAGAAGTAAGCCCTGAACACTGAGATGCAATTAGTAAAAACATTAAATAGCATTAAAACTAGCATGAGTAAGAAGTCTGCCCCTTAAACGTAAGCCTTGATTACTGAGATGTAACAGGTAAAATACATCAACAGCAGTAATGCTAATATGAGTAAAGGAGTGTGCTTGTTGTAGGTAAGCACTGAACATGGAGAAGTAATAATTATCACACCTACACAGCAGTAAAGCTCACATGGGTTAAGAAGTGCACGTGTAACAGTTAACCCTTGAACTCTGACATGTAATAATTACAATACCTAAATAGCAGTAAAGCTCAAATGAGTAAAAGTGTGTTCTTGTTACAGGTAAGCCTTGAACACTGAGATGTAATAAGTACAATTCCTTAAACTCTGAGATGTAATAAGTACAATACCTAAAGAATAGTAAAAATAACATGAGCATAGAAGTATGCTTATTACAGGTTAGGTTTCAATTAGAGATGTAATAAGTACAATACGTAAACAGGGTCTATATTATATCATCGAACGCTTAAAAAAGCGAACGCTGATTGATCGACCTAAGTTAACCGAAAGCTTACAATCTCGAACTGTCAGATCAGCGATTTTTTTCCCAACTAAAACACATACACACAACACAAGCACACCAAAAACAGAAATCCACACACATACACCTAAAATCTGATACCTAACCCTACACTAAACTATGCACACACCACTAACTCCCCACTTACCTTAACTCAAACCCTAACCCTAAGGTCTGTCACTATCGCACACTCACCTCACCCGCTCCCTAACCCTAACTCACTTAAATCCACCCTAACCCTCATGTCCACTTAATCGCACACACACCTAACCCGAGCCCTAGCACTAACTCACCTAAATCACCCTAACACTCACATCCACACAATCGCACACTTACCTAAATCTGACCAGTAACTTTCCACCATAACACTGAAAATACAGAAGCAACAGAAACGGACAACCGAATTCTTTCCCTAGGAAAAAATTTGAGTTTCTGCTGCTTCGATATTTTGCAGTTTCACGAAAATAAGTTTGATCAATCAGCGTTCGCTTTTTTAAGTGTTCGAGGATATAATATAGACCCCGTAAACAGCAGTAAAGTTAAAACAAGTTAACAAGTGTGCTTATTGCTGTTAAGCCTTGAACGCTGAGATGCAATAAATAAAAACATTAAACAGCAGTGTACCTAACATGAGTAAAGAAGTGTGCTTATTACTTGCAAGCCTTGAACAGTGAGATGTAATAAGAACAATACCTAAACAGCAGTAAAGCTCACGAGTAAAGAAATCTGCTTATTACAGGAAGCCTTGAACTAAGAGATGTATTAAGTACAACCCATAAATAGCAGTAAAGCTAACACATCTAAAAAGTGAGTTTGTAACAGGTAAGCCCTGAACACTGAGATGTAATAAGTACAGTACGTAAATAGTGGTAAAGCTAACACAAGTAAAGAAGTGAGCTTTTATCATTTAAGTCTTCAACACTGATATGTAAATGAGGTTTGGACACAAACCAGTTTGTCATGGGACGTCTTTGAAGTTTGGGGATAAAGGAATAAGTAGGGATGGGGGTATGCTGAAGTGGGGAAGGGATTAAGCAAGCATTGTAATTTTCCTTTAGGTAGGTAAAAGGAGTGAGGGAGCCTTGGTAGGTATACGGGAGTTTGATAAGATGTGTGAAGAGTTGGTGTTCCCATTGGCTAAACCGAAACTGGATGGTCCAGTGAAATTATTAGATTTTCTGGGTTTGACGGTGGATGCGGAACACAGATTGTTGGTTTATTTTTGGAGGATCTAGTGAAAGGTGTTCCCCCTCTGGTTTTTGGTTTGGTGTAAGGAGGTGTGCAATGAAAGTGAGTGTTTGGACACTGCATCCTCCATGGTGTTTGAAAGGATATAAGGTTTTTTGGGTTAAAAGCGAGCAGTTGGACGCTGTTTGATGTTTAAGAATAATTGAGTGGAGTGAGGATTCTGCTTATTTAGGCAGTGTGAGGGGGGTACACTGCACTGATGAATGGTTATAGAAGTTTATTTTTGATTATTGGAACATTTCAATTTATTTGCTAAAGAATAAAGTTATGATACATTTAGTTATGTTTATGCAATCAGTGAAAGGTCGTCAAAGGTTCATATTGGTGTATGGTCTCTTTATTGAACTGGAAAGTGACAGTAATTACAATATCTAAACAACACTACAGCTAACATGGTAAGCCTTGAAAACCGAGATGTAATAAGTACAATGCCTAAACAGAAGTAAAGCTAACAAAAGTAAAGAAGTGCGCTTTTATCACGTAAATCTTGAACACTGAGAACTAATAAGTACAATACCTAACTTTCTAAGGTTGTAGGAGCAATATTTAAAATGTGTCTCTATTTCTGGGCCTCTGTCACACTTTTTTTAATGACTTTGTCCAGAATTCTTGCTCTAAGGGGTTGAGAGGTATGACTGAGAAATGTAATAATACAAGACATAAACAACATTAAAGCTAACACATCTAAAGAAGTGTGCTTGTAACAGGTAGGCACTGAATACTGAGATGTAATAACCACAATTCCTAAACCAGCGGTAAAGCTAACACAAGTAAAGAAATGTGCTTGTGACAAGTAAGCACTCAACACTGAGATGTAATAATTATAAAACCTAAACAACAGTAAAGTTAATATAAGTAAAGAAGTGTGTTTATTACAAGTAAGCCTTCATTTGAGAGATGTAATAATGCAGGAACTAAAGACCAGTAAAGCTAACACATCTAAAGAAGTGTGCTCATAACAGGTAAGCACTGAAGGCTGAGATGTAATAAGTACAATACTTAAACAGCAGTAAAGCTAACGTGAGTAAAGACATGTGCTTGTTGCAAATAAGCACTGAATGTGGAGATGTAATAAGTTAATACCTAAACAGCAGTAAATGTATCGAAGGTAAAGAAGTATGCTAGTTACAGTTAATCCTTAAACACTGAAATGTAATAAGTACAATACCTAAGCAGCAGTAATGTGCGTAAAGAAGTGTGTTTGTTACAGGTAAGCCTTGAACACTGAGATGGAGTACATAAAAACATTAAACAGCATTATAGCTAACATGAATAAAGAAGTGTGCTTGAACAGTGAGATGTAGTAAGTACAATACCTTAGCAGCAGTAAGCCTCACATGACTAATGAAGTGCTCTTATTACAGGTAAACCATGAACTGAGAGAGGTAGTAAAGACATCTAAACAGCAGTAAACACTGAGATGTAATAAATATAATACCTAAACAACAC
Organism: Protopterus annectens; assembly: GCF_019279795.1. Taxonomy (NCBI): domain Eukaryota; kingdom Metazoa; phylum Chordata; order Ceratodontiformes; family Protopteridae; genus Protopterus; species Protopterus annectens. The sequence goes on from NC_056728.1 coordinate 1,943,363,685, forward strand.
TAAAGCTAACTTGGGTAAAGAAGTGTGTTTGTTACAGGTAAGCATTGAACATTGAGGTGTAATAAGTACAATACCTAAACAGCACAAAAGCTTACATGAGTAAAGAAGTGTGCTTGTTACAAGAAAGTACTTGAACACTGATATGTAATAAGCACAATACCTAAACAGCAGTAAAGATAACATGACTAATGTAGTGTGCTTGTTACAGGTAAGCCTTGAACTCTGAGATGTAGTAAATGCAATACTTAAACAGCAGTAAAGCTAACACATGGAAAAAGTTGTGTTTTTTCCTGGTAAGCTTTGAACACTGAGTTGTAATAAGTATGATTCCTAAGCAGCAGTAAAGCTAACATGAGCAAAGAAATGTGCGTCATACAGGTAAGCCCTGAACACTGAGATGTAATAAGTACAACAAATAAACAACAGTAAAGTTAACATGAGTAAAGAAGTGTGCTTATTAAAGGTAAGCCTTCAACTCAGAGATGTAATAAGTACAATACTAAACAGCAGTTAATTTAACCCAAGTAAAGAAGTGAGTTTGCTACAGGTAAGCCTTGAACACTGTAATTAGTACAATATCTAAACAGCAGGAAAGTTAACACATGTAAAGCATTGTACTTGTTACAGGTAAGCCTTGAACACTGAGACAATAAGTGCAATACCTAAACAGCAGTAAAGCTAACAGAAACAAAGAAGTGTGAAGCAGCAAGCCTGTATCTGGACTATGCTACAGCTACTAGCTACCCTAGTTTCAGGGAAATAGCAGTGAGAGACTAAAAACATTTAAAGCAGCAGAAAATCAGCAAGGAAGCTATAAAGATTGTTTTGAACAGCTAACAGATCAGTTATTTAAACACTGCTTGGTGGAAACCAGAACAAGCAGTACAGGTTGTTTTAAAACAGTGAGGCATACTAGTAAATACTTAAAGAGATAAACTAGCAAAACAAGCTTTGTAAGCAGTGAAAACAGCAATAACATTTGATTTAACAGGCACAGTAGTGCAGGCAATTGAAGTACAAGAGTGTAGTTTAGTACACAGTAAATAAACACAGTATAAAAGTAGGTGTAGCAAAAAAGGCAACATATGTTTTTTTGGAAACTCAGAAACCTCTAGTCATCTGGTATCTCAGCTCATAATTGCAGCTGGAAGCTCACCTCAGTTCAGCTTGATACAATCAAGGAGAAACCTGCTCAAATGCAGGGGCTAAACACCAGAAGCTAAAAACTTGAAAAAAAAAACTTTAAAAAAGATTCCAAATGACCAATGAAGATGCTTATTCTAAGCCGTAGACTGACATCCCTTTGCCAGACAGGTCCCAATTAGCACAAGCCTCTCACTAAAGTGCAGATAAGTCCCTTCCAATCCAAGATGGCCTGAAAAATGTGCTGAGAACAAACAAACCACTACAAACAGACCCAGAAGGAGCAAGCCTGTATCTGGACTATGCTGTAGCTACTAGCTACCCTAGTTTCATCTGGAAACACTAGAGAATGTTTAACACAGCAGAAAATTTGCAGTGAGACGCTACAAAAATATTTAAAACAGCAGAAAATCAGCAAGAAGGCTCTAAAGAATCTTTTAAACAGCTAACAAATTAATTATTTAAACACTGCTTGGTGGCAAAACCAGAAAAAGCAGAACAGATAGCTTTAAAACAGTGAAAATAACAGTGAAAATATCAAAAAGAGCTCTGCAGACAGTAAAACAGCAATGAAATTCAATTTAACAGGCACAGTAATGTAGACAACTGCAGTACAACAGTGTAGTTTAGCACACTGTAAATAAATAAAGTATAAAGGTAGACAGCAGGCAATAAAAAGTGCAGTAAATAGTATAATATAGCAAAAAAGCAGGCAATGTATGTTTTATCAGAAGCTCAAAAGCCTCTAGTCATCTGTTACCTCACTCAGAGTTGTAGCTGGTGCCCACCTCAGTTCAGCTTGGGACAAACATGCATGCCATGGTCATGATGTACCATACAAAGCACCTGCAGCAACTGGAGAGACCTCAGAGGTTTCTAACAAAGAAGATCAAGGGGCTCCAGCATGTGCCTTACACAGACCAATTAAAGTCCCTGTCAGTATAGACCACATCCTAGACTTCTTCGGGAGACTTATGCCTGGCCTACAGAGCAATCCAAGACCCAAACCTAATGAACTTGCTGCATATTCATAAATCAAACAGGAGTAGGCCTACCCATTCCAGGAACCACAATATGACCTGTACCGTAAACAGGACACACTGGAGGGACATTAATTTTCTAGCAACTGCCATGTCTTTGAAATAGGCTACCAATTCAAGTGAAATACAGCACCTCTATGACACTGTTCAAGAGGAACCTGGACGAGTGGATGGGGCACTGCAAATTCTTCTTGGGAATAGTGTCCACAACCCTCTTGACATGGGCAGTCATCACTAAATGCAATCTTGGGTATTGACTAGCATTCCTATGGTATTACATTGGGATGAAACAGCTAGGCTTAGAATGACCTCTGGGTCGATAGCCTAGTATGATCCCATGATCCTAAGCCCTGAACACTGAAATGTAATATGTACAATACCTAAACAGAAGTAAAGTTAACATGAGTAAAGAAGTGTGCTTATTACAAGTAAGCCTATAAACTGAGAGATGTAATAAGTACAATACTTAAACAGCAGTGAAGCTAAGAGAAGTAAAGAATTGTGCTTGTTACAGTTTAGCCTTGAACACTGAAATGTAAGAAGTACAATACCTAAACAACTGTAAAGCTAGCACAAGTAAAGAAGTGTTCTTATTACAGGTAAGCCTTCAACTCTGAGATGTAATAAGTACAATACCTAAACAGCAGTAAAGCTAACACAAGTAAAGAAGTCTGCTTTTTACAGGTAAGCTTTGAAAACTGAGTTGTAATAAGTACAATACGTACACAGCAGTAAAGGTAACACAAGTACACAAGTGTGCTTGTAACAAGTAAGCCCTGAACACTGAGATGCAATAAGTACAATACCTAAACAACAGTAAATTTACAGTCAGTAAAGAAGTCTTCTTATTACAGGTAAGCCTTCAGGTATGAGATGTAATAAGTACCATACATAAACGTCAGTAAAGCTAACACAAGCAAAGACGTATGCTTGTTACAGGTAAGCCCTGAACACTGCAATAAGTACAATACCTAAACAGCAGCAAAGCTAACAAAAAAAAAAAAAAAAAAAAAAAAAAAAAAAAAAAAAAAAAAAAAAAAAAAAAAAAAAAAAAAAAAAAAAAAAAAAAAAAAAAAAAAAAAAAAAAAAAAAAAAAAAAAAAAAAAAAAAAAAAAAAAAAAAAAAAAAAAAAAAAAAAAAAAAAAAAAAAAAAAAAAAAAAAAAAAAAAAAAAAAAAAAAAAAAAAAAAAAAAAAAAAAAAAAAAAAAAAAAAAAAAAAAAAAAAAAAAAAAAAAAAAAAAAAAAAAAAAAAAAAAATAAAAAAAAAAAAAAAAAAAAAAAAAACCCCCCCCACCCCCCCCCCTCCCCCCCCCCCCCCCCCCCCCCCCCCCCCCCCCCCCCCCCCGCCCCCGCCCCCCCCCCCCCCCCCCCCCCCCCCCCCCGGGGCGGACCCCCCCCCCCCCTCCCCCCCCCCCCCCCCCCCCCCCCTTTCCCAAAGGGCGGGGTGTATTTGAATTCCACCTTCTGGTTACACAGTTCCTAGATATAGAAAGTATTGTCCATAACAAATACATATTTGTCTTGTTCAGGTAGGGACCTTCATTTACATTTAGTATTATCAATATTTTAGTTAAGGTAAAGGATTCATTAAATAAAGCTTGTAAAAAATGATTGATTCCATTCCAATATGATTTAATTTTATTACATTCATAAAAAATATGAATCCAGTCTGCTTTATTTGACTTTTCACACCTCCAGCAAAAAACATTTGTAGTAGTACTGATCTTTTTAATTCTATCTGGTGTTAAAAATGCTCTATGTAAGTATTTCCAGTTAAATATTTTCCAGTACTGTGTGTTAGAGGTGTAATTAACTGATAGTAAGATGTTAGTTTTAATTTCTTCTGTTAACTGCAATGACTGACCTTTTGTTAAGAACTGCCAGTATGATGGTTTGGGAATTGTTTTATATGTTATTAACTCTTTATATAGATTTGAAATGGAATTTTTCTTTTCACAACTATTATATATAAATTCATACAGGAAACATATCAGATTTGGAATATCTTTAAATGAGGAATTATTAATTAATCTGCATAAATCTTGAATGTACATTAGAATGCTTTGTAAGGTTAACCAGTCATGTGTTGGAATATTGTAAGCAGTTTTTATCATATGTGTATCTAAAACATTTAATTTATTTACACATTGAAACCAGCATAAGAATCCATTTTGTTCCCAGGAGGTTATTGTCTCCCTATATATTTTGTAAGGAAAGTTCTTAGTGATGGCAAATGGGGTTAAAAGGTCAAACGAACATTTTAGATCTATGTTTGCATTGATACGTTTCCTAAAGGAATTGATGTAATGATTAATCAGTGTTGTTTTAGAAGGTTTTATTATATTATATTGTATACTTATGCATAGTATGTGCCAGGGTTTGTTTGATTTGTCTATTATTAAAAAATTGTTTAACAGATTAAATTCATTAGTTAATATAGCCATTGTTAATTCTTTCTAGCTGGCAAAATAATTTGGGTTTATCTAGTCTATTGTATTTTTAAGCACAGATGCTTTTATATATGTTTCTATTTCTGGGAAGTTCAATTCTCCTTGTTTCCAGGGTCTAATGTGATGAGTTAGAGCTACTCTATTCTTTTTGGGATACCATAAAAATGTTATTAAACATGAATTTATTTCTTTAAGAATGCATCTTTCAGGAATTAACTGTACTGCTAATGCTACATATAGTAATTTTGGCAATAAGACCATTTTTATTAATTGCAATCTATCTTCAAAAGTTAATATGATTTTGTTCCACTTTTCTATATATATTTTTATTGTTTCAGTAATGTTTTTATAATTTATTAATATTGTTTCATTTATATTTTTGCATAACGCAATTCCTAAATAATAATTTCGTAGTTTGTTTCCCTATGATGAAATATCTGTAACTTTGGTTCTTTCTTATTTAAAAATAGAAATTTTGATTTTGATCTATTAAAGTGTAGACATGAAAGCTTATAACATTTCTCCATTACTTCTTCTAGCTCTCCTAATGACTCTCTGGAGTTTGATAGGGTTAACAAAATATCATCAGCAAAAAGCATTATTTTAGATATGTACTGAGTGTAGACTTCTATTCCTTTTATTTTCGAATTATTGCATATTATTTTTGATATACATAAGCAAAGCTTGATAAGAAGGAGAAAGGGGCATCCTTATTTTTCTTTCATTATATATGGATAGGTCTGAGGTGAAAAGGATTTCATTTAATGAGCTGTGTATCTTATGTTTTTATTATTGTGAATGAAGGGAGGAGGAAATTCAAATAAACAGAAGTTTTAAATGGATATTCCCAGTTGAGGAAGAGCTTTTCTATGTCTAATCCGATTACAAGTGTTTCTCTATCTTCTTTATTCATAATCTATAAGTAGTATCCTTTTAATGTTATCATGTGTGTGCCTGTTATATAAGAAATCCAGTTTGATCATTATTAATTGTCTTTGAAAGTGGGATTTTCATTCTGTTAAAGCTAGTATTGACCTTGAATATTTTTGTAATCATTATTCAGTAATGATATAGGTCTGTATAAGAAAGTGCAAGAGTCAGTGGTTTATTGTCTTTGAGTGGAGTTATAGAGAATATTCCACCAGAGGGTGATATTTTAGCTGGCTGGACTTCTAGCAAAGTTTTATACGAAATTCTCTTAGAAGGGAAGAGTTTTTTTAAATTTCTGCATTGTATCCTCCCTGGAGCTTTGTTAGAATTACTTTCTCTTTTTTATCTTGTCAACAGTGTATTTGTATGATATAGGTTTTTGTAGGTCTAGTTTTAAGTTTTCTGGATTCTTTTTATATTGATAAGGTCTGTATCTAAGAGTTGAGCTAGACTGTATGCTCCTTGGGTTCCAGAAAAGCTATCATTAGTCTTAAAATGAGTTTCCTGGAGAAATACTACTTGTGCCTTATTTAGATTTAAATATTTTAGTAAGTTTGATTTTTTTATTTGCATTATTTAAGCCATTAGTATTTAATGATAGGAATGTTAAATCCATTTCAAGTTATTGTTGGAAGAAACATTTTGCTTTTTTTTTATATTGATTATAGTAGTTATACCATATTCTCTGATGACATTGAATGTTATTTATTTTTATGTGTGTAAACTTGGGAGTGTAATTTAATGTTCTTTCTTCTTTAAATACAAATAGGGTAAAAATCTGGTCAGGCTTTAAAAAAGTACTTTTATAAAACATTAATTCTAGAGTATCAAATACAAGTAAATATGAATTTCCCATTAAACATGGAATGAAAGTTATTCCTAATCCAGTAGATAAAGATAGATCTACTGGATTATCACTCATACCTTTAACCAACAATATCAATGGAGCTCCATATGTTAAGTTGTTATATTGAGAATTTTCATAAAAGAGATATGCAATTCTATATTATTCTATTATTATTCTATAGTATTTTATATATCAGAATGGAATGTTAGTAGTGTAAACAATTATTGTATTGACTTAGGAAATATCCAATATTTAGTTACCCTTAAGAGATCCCAAACATGTCAGATATGTCATTTCGGATAGATTAAATGCAACAGAGGAACATACACTAAATAACCCAAAACAAATAGATTATTACTAAAATAATTTGACTAAAAGGACTCTGTAGGAGTTAATGAGTGATTACCAATGAAATATGAATTCACTGTAGGTGTACTGTCTTCCTTTACTTTCCCACTCTTCAGCTCACCACCTTCAACTTACACTTAAGAAAAGCCATGGCTTATCAGTGGTATCCTGACTCTAAGTAGAGGTGCCCTACATTCCAGTGTGCAGTGCTTTTACATATTTATAGATTTACAAAGCAGAGTCTAAGAATTAACTATGGGACAGGAACAAACCACTCGCTGACAAACAGGATAAATGCCCAGTGCTCCAGATAAACTTGAATAATGTTAATAAAACCAAAAGGAGCAACTAGGCTGATGCAGAGTCACAAGTGTAGATGAAAAGGCAAAATCCTCAGGTTAAAATCCAACTTTAAATGAAGAGTCACAAGTGTGAATGAAAAGGCAAAATCCTCAGGTTAAAATCCAACTTTCATTCCACTGCAGGTCAGATAAGCGCTTTCACTCATTCATTTGAGCTTCATCAGATCATGTAACAAAGACCTTCAAGTACATAGGCTACATTTATACAGTTAAAACATCTCCTATTGGTCTATCAAAAGCTGCTTCTTGTTTACGTATTCATGAGTCAATCTAAGCTTAAAAATATATGCACATATAAACATGCTGAAATGTATAAAATGACAAAGTAGATATAAAAATACATATAAAACTCTCCATGAACACTCAAGATGCTCTAATAAATATGTATATATAAATATATATGTCAAAAGAAATATATTTCAAGGTAAAACAAAATATTTCATCATTTATTATAAAATCTACAAACATTCCTCCGTTGTTTAACATAGGTTTAATAGAGGCTCTCTCACTGAGACCTAAACCCTATCTGCTCTCAATCTGACTATCCACATACCTTAAAAAACGGAAAAGACTTATTTTTTGGGCCCCTGGCCTAACAGGAGCAAACCCTCCAAGACCCAGAACCTAATGTGCCTTACACAGACCAATTAAAGTCCCTGTCAGTATAGGCCACATCGTAGACTTCTTACGGGAGACTTATGCCTGGCCTACAGAGCAATCCAAGACCCAAACCTAATGAACTTGCTGCATATCCATAAATCAAACAGGAGTAGGCCTACCCATTCCAGGAACCACAATATGACCTGTACCATAAACAGGACACACTGGAGGGACATTAATTTTCTAGCAACTGCCATGTCTTTGAAATAGGCTACCAATTCAAGTGAAATAGAGCACCTCTATGACACTGTTCAAGAGGAACCTGGACGAGTGGATGGGGCACTGCAAATTCTTCTTGGGAATAGTGTCCACAACCCTCTTGACATGGGCAGTCATCACTAAATGCAATCTTGGGTATTGACTAGCATTCCTATGGTATTACATTGGGATGAAACAGCTAGGCTTAGAATGACCTCTGGGTCGATAGCCTAGTATGATCCCATGATCCTAAGCCCTGAACACTGAAATGTAATATGTACAATACCTAAACCAGAAGTAAAGTTAACATGAGTAAAGAAGTGTGCTTATTACAAGTAAGCCTATAAACTGAGAGATGTAATAAGTACAATACTTAAACAGCAGTGAAGCTAAGAGAAGTAAAGAATTGTGCTTGTTACAGTTTAGCCTTGAACACTGAAATGTAAGAAGTACAATACCTAAACAACTGTAAAGCTAACACAAGTAAAGAAGTGTTCTTATTACAGGTAAGCCTTGAACACTGAGATGTAATAAGTACAATACTTAAACAGCAGTACAGCTAACACAAGTAAAGAAGTCTGCTTTTTACAGGTAAGCTTTGAAAACTGAGTTGTAATAAGTACAATACGTACACAGCAGTAAAGGTAACACAAGTACACAAGTGTACTTGTAACAAGTAAGCCCTGAACACTGAGATGCAATAAGTACAATACCTAAACAACAGTAAATTTACAGTCAGTAAAGAAGTCTTCTTATTACAGGTAAGCCTTGAACACTGCAATAAGTACAATACCTAAACAGCAGCAAAGCTAATACAAGTAAATAAGTGTGCTTGCTACAGGTAAGCCTTGAACACTGAGATATAATAAGTACAATACCTAAGCAGCTCTATAGCTAACATGAGTAAAGAAGTGTGCTTGTTACAGATAAGCCTTAAACTCTGACATGCTGAGTTTTAACTAGTTGTTATTACAACAAGCAGATGTAGCAGTAAGAAACTTTCTACTGTTGATCTTTCAGTCAATAAGTGATGCTGTGGTTGTAGTGGAGTTAATGATTTTCTTGTAGACATATTTATAAAGGATCTTCTTTACTGATGTGTTTAGTTATTTATAGTGTCAGTAACTATAAGACTTAATGAGCTGTGTTATGTGTTCATGTTACCTGTGGTAGCCAAGTGACAAGGAAAGTAATAGGTCTCAGTTATGCTGACTTAAGAATTAATTGCATTGATTCAAAGCTGAGAGCAGAATGTTAAATAATTAAATATTCTTTTGTCATTGCCTCAACATCTGTTGTTTGCAGAGATCACATGTTCTAACATACTGCACATCTACATTGTTAGTTAGATCTTTAGCATGCTACCACCACGTTGTAGATATCTTTTTTCCTCAAAAAATGTTTTAATTTCAATTAAAATAACATTTACATAATATTTTTAAATACCATTTTAAACAACTATATACAATATTTACAATAGCCTGACTTTCAGTTATATACACCGTATGTTATTAAATATAGAAGTAACAGATCAGTTATCAGAGATACAGTATTGATTACTGCAGAGTGTCCCACAAAGATATAACTTTCTTCCAAGGATTATTTACCAATGGCCTGGGATAGATTTGTAGTTCTTTGATTTTTATTTCCATTGATGCAGTTGTCTTCAGTAAAGTATAGAATTCTTCCAAGGTCGGGGTGTATTTGAATTCCACCTTCTGGTTACACAGTTCCTAGATATAGCAAGTATTGTCCATAACAAATACATATTTGTCTTGTTCAGGTAGGGACCTTCATTTACATTTAGTATAATCAATGCTTTAGTTAAGGTAAAGGATTCATTAAATAAAGCTTGTACAAAATGATTGATTCCATTCCAATATGATTTACTTTTATTACATTCATAAAATATATGAATCCAATCTGCTTTATTTGACTTTTCACACCTCCAGCAAAAAACATTTCTAGTAGTACTGATCTTTTTAATTCTATCTGGTGTTAAAAATGCTCTATGTAAGTATATCCAATTAAATATTTTCCAGTACTGTGTGTTAGAGGTGTAATTAACTGATAGTACAATGTTAGTTTTCATTTCTTCTGTTAACTGCAATGACTGACCTTTTGTTAAGAACTGCCAATATGATGGTTTGGGAATTGTTTTATATGTTATTAACTCTTTATATAGATTTGAAATGGAATTTTTCTTTTCACAACTATTATATATAAATTCATACAGGAAACATATTAGATTTGGAATATCTTTAAATGAGGAATTATTAATTAATCTGCATAAATCTTGCGTGTACATTAGAATGCTTTGTAAGGTTAACCAGTCATGTGTTGGAATATTGTAAGCAGTTTTTATCATATGTATATCTAAAACATTTAATTTATTTACACATTGAAACCAGCATAAGAATCCATTTTGTTCCCAGGAGGTTATTGTTTCCCTATATATTTTGTGAGGAAAGTTCTTAGTGATGGCAAATGAGGTTAAAAGGTCAAACCAACATTTTAGATCTATGTTTGCATTGATACGTTTCCTAAAGGAATTGATGTAATGATTAATCAGTGTTGTTTTAGAAGATTTTATTATATTATATTGTATACTTATGCATAGTATGTACCAGGGTTTGTTTGATTTATCTATTATTAAAAAAATGTTTAACAGATTAAATTCATTTGCTAATATAGCCGTTGTTAATTCTTTCTAGTTGGCAAAATAATTTGGGTTTATCTAGTCTATTGTATTTTTAAGCACAGATGCTTTTATATATGTTTCTATTTCTGGGAAGTTCAATTCTCCTTGTTTCCAGGGTCTAATGTGATGAGTTAGAGCTACTCTATTCTTTTTGGGATACCATAAACATTTTATTAAACATGAGTTTATTTCTTTAAGAATGCATCTTTCAGGAATTAACTGTACTGCTAATGCTACATATAGAAATTTTGGCAATAAGACCATTTTTATTAATTGCAATCTATCTTCAAAAGTTAATATGATTTTGTTCCACTTTTCTATATATATTTTTATTGTTTCAATAATGTTTTTATAATTTATTAATATTGTTTCATTTATATTTTTGCATAACACTATTCCTAAATAATTTAGCGTAAGTTTTTGATTCCCTATGATGGCTTTATCTGTAACTTGTAGTTCTTTTTTCTTATTTAAAAATAGAAATTTTGATTTTGATCTATTAAAGTGTAGACATGAAAACTTATAAAATTTCTCCATTACTTCTTCTAGCTCTCCTAATGACTTTCTGGAGTTTGATAGGGTTAACAAAATATCATCAGCAAAAAGCATTATTTTAGATATGTACTGGTCATAGACTTCTATTCCTTTTATTTTCAGATTATTGCATATTATTTTTGAAGTATTTCTATAGCCAAAGCAAATAAAAATAGGAGAAAGGGGCATCCTTGTTTAGTACCTTTCATTATATAGATAGATTCTGAGGTGAAAGGACCTAATTTAATGTAGGCTAAGTTATTAATATATATGTATTTTAGTAATAAGATGAAGGGAGGAGGAAATTCAAATAATGCTAAAGTTTTAAATAGATATTCCCAGTTGAGGGAATCGAAGGCTTTTTCTATGTCTATTCCGATTACAAGTGTTTCTCTATCTTCTTTATTGACATGATCTATAAGACTAAGTATCCTTTTAATGTTATCATGTGTATGCCTGTTATATAAAAATCCAGTTTGATCATTATTAATTGTCTTTGAAAGTGGGATTTTCATTCTATTAGAGATATGCAATTCTATATTATTCTATTATTATTCTATAGTATTTTATATATCAGAATGGAATGTTAGTAGTGTAAACAATTATTGTGTTGACTTAGGAAATATCCAATATTTAGTTACCCTTAAGAGATCCCAAACATGTCAGATATGTCATTTCGGATAAATTAAATGCAACAGAGGAACATACACTAAATAACCCAAAACAAATAGATTATTACTAAAATAATTTGACTAAAAGGACTCTGTAGGAGTTAATGAGTGATTACCAATGAAATATGAATTCACTGTAGGTGTACTGTCTTCCTTTACTTTCCCACTCTTCAGCTCACCACCTTCAACTTACACTTAAGAAAAGACATGGCTTATCAGTGGTATCCTGACTGTAAGTAGAGGTGCCCTACATTCCAGTGTGCAGTGCTTTTACATATTTATAGATTTACAAAGCAGAGTCTAAGAATTAACTATGATCACCCTGACAATTCCCACCCTGCATAGGGCACCTCCTGTTTCCAGAATGGGTAATCACATCAGGTCTAGAATGAATTTGTAGGTACCCATATGGTAATCAAGATTTACTTTAGGTAAGTATTAATCAAATAGTGTTTAGAGCATCTTATAGAGTTCTTGGGGCAGTAAGAATACTGAATACTCTTAAGCCTCTCCTCCCTTTACCAAAAACAGAGATTTCCCTTCACTTTCTTTCCCTTATTTTTAATCAGTACTAATAAAAGAAATTCAGCAAACATAGGTAAACAGAAATAACATTCAGTAGTCCGTCTTGTACATGACTCGCAATCCATTAAACAAGTCAGTGACTAACATCCCTTTAGTTGTTGTTCTTCTTCTTTCACCTTTTTCCGGTTAGGGGTCGCCACAGTGGAACTCCGGTCCGCTAATGATTGGCAGTAGATTTTTACTGTGCCGAGGTGCCAGCTCAATGTCCACCCTTCAACGAAGGCACACCCATTCATGTATGTCTTTTGAATGCCACTCGACTGTGGGGAGGACATGCAGACTCCACACAGAAGACGCTCCAGCCAAGATTCGAACGGGAGAATCTTTTGCTGTGAGGCATTATAAAGACAGATTAGAAATAATTTCCTAGCTCTTTAAATTTTCTGATAAAGCAAAAAGTTAACAATAAGCTATTTTAATTAAACGTGTAAAGCATTTCAATTTTTCCTTGCATGTATACATTTCTACTTATACTGTAGTGTCAATAGCTGTCTTTGAAATCTGTACAATGCTTCACTTCTTCAAATCATTCCTTTTTCAATTCAGGTTTTGTTTTGTCAAAATGGCAACAATATTTCAAGGGCACAATTAATATTTAGACTGATGTTTCAAATAAATAACTTGTCAGTTGCCAAATGAGATAGTTTAGAATGTATGGTTAGTGCAAATATAGCATGTTGCAAAAATAATATGTATTTTTTCATGTGCTCTAGAGACTGTCATATGCAAGTGACATATATAATGTAGTATATACAGAGCATATAGCTTATGGATTCAGGTTGTTAAAGTAAGTTATGCTTATTAATTAGGCAGTTTAATTTAAGTTCACAAGTAATTTGGGGAAATTTCAGTTGAGTTTCCAGGAATGTGTAGTCCAATTTATAAAGTATTTACAAGTTGGTCTATTAAGTTATCTAATTTACTCTTCCTTAGATTGTAATTCAGTTTAATAGCTAAACAACATTACTTTTTAGTTATTTGTTATCTGTGAGGCTAAATGTACTTCGCAGATTCACAAAGTCCATAGAAACTGCCGCAGTTGTTTTCTGTTGCCATGACAATGCAAATATAGTGGTTCCTAATCAATGAATGTTAAGAAAAAAAACTGAAGTAGTTCACAAGGCTGATAGAATGTAAAGAAAGCTTCACTTCTCACAAGCAACAGTACATTTTCCCTCCTTTATAGAAAATAATTCAACTGACAGTATGTATATCAACAAAACATTTCAGAATTAATCGCTAACATGCCCCATAACCCATTAAGCATAACAGTGTCCACCATTAATCTAATAACTATTGTAATGACATCTAAGTGAGTCCGCTTTTCCTCATAAACATGTGTCACAATTCATTAATCAAAGCAGAGCCTAACATCTGTCTAATAATCATTATAACGACAAAGAATAGTAATTTCCTAGCTCTTCAAACATTCTGATATCGCAAAATGTTGACAGTAAGCTATTTTAACTGGAAGACTAAAACATTTCAATACTTCCTTGTGAATATACATTTTTACTTATACTGTGGTGTCAAGAACTGTCTTTGAAATCTATGTATTACTTCACTTCTTTCAAGTCATTCATTTTACAGTTTAGATTTTGTCAAAATGTCAATAGCATTTCAAGGGCACATTTAATATTTAAACTGATATTTTAAATGAATAGCTATCAGTTGCCAAGTGAGTTTGTACAGAGTGTGGCGTAACTGCAAAGATAACATGTTGTAAAAAGTAATATGAATCTTTTCATGTGCTCTAGAGACTGTCAATTAACTAAGATATAAAATGTAACTTTTACAGTGCAGACAGCTTGTGGAATCAAAATGTTAAACTGAGTAATACTTTTTAATCAAGCAGCTACATTTAAGTGCATATGTAGTTTGGGAACATTTCAGTTGTGTTTCCAGGAATATGTAATCCTATGACGATAAATCATAAAATACTTACAAACAGTTCTGTTATGTATTTATTTTACCTTGCTTAGGTTGTTTTTCATTTTAATAACTAAGCAAATTGTTGTTGTTGTTGTTGTTGTGTCTTTCGGCTTTTCCCGGTTAGAGGTCACCACAGCGGAACTCCGGTCTGCTAATGATTGGCAGTAGATTTTGACGTACCGAGTTGCCAGCTCTGACGCACAACCTTCAACGAAGATACCCCCATTCATGCACATCTCCACACAGAAGACGCTTTAGCTGAGAATCGAATGGCACAACGTCTTACTGTGAGGTGACAACGCTACCGCAGCACCACAATAACTAAGCAACATTACTTTTTCTTATTATTTGTTATCTGAGAGGCTAAATGCACTTTGCAGGTTCACAGTGTCCTTAGAAACTGCAGCAATTGTATACTGTTGCTACAGCAATACAAATAGAATGTGAAGAAAGCTTCACCTCTCTTAACCAACAGTACATTTTTTCCTCCTTTTTTTTTTTTTATATATTTGTCAATACTAAAAGGAAATAATTCAAAGGACATATGTACATGAACATGTCTCCAATCCCAATAAGCATAACGGTGACTATCATTAATCTAATAAATATTGTAATAACAATTAATTTATTTATTATTATTTATTATTTATTTATTATTTATTTACATTTGTTTACCGGGAAAGTCCACCTGGATACAGTTCCATTTTCAGCGGAGGCCCAGGTAGAAAACCTCCACAATACAATAGAATGCAGTACATGAGAACAAAATATAGACCATACAATTGGTTTTAATACATAATAGGTTAGAAGTTAACGGTTTTAGTTAGTACAGTAGACAGTCATTGAGGTACATAGTAAAAATATTGAAGTACATGGTCAAAAACCTAAAAAAAATATCTGGGTTTACAAGCTTTTTATGGCAAATCTGTTAATACTTATCTGAACATGTGACACAATTAGATTTAACCTGGAGTGTTACATGAGCATAGCCAATTAGTTAAGTAGTGGGTTTTAAGGAGTTTTTTGAAATGATTGAAGGAGGTGTTAGAAGTTATATGGATTGGTAGTGTGTTCCAGGTTTTGGCAATGGTGCTGGAAAGAGTGATTTACCAGCATTATTTTAATGTTGGATGACAGTTATTAGGTTCTGGCTGTTAGATCGTAGGGCTCTAGTGGGAATGTGGGGCTGTATTAAATGCTGAAGTGCTGGAGTTAACTCTGGGAGGTAGTAGAGCTTGTGAGTTATAGAGAGTTGATTGAGCATGAGTATATGAGGCAACTCAAGCCAGTTAAGCTGTTTTAGGGATAGACAATGGTGGGACCTGTAAGAAGCATCAGATGCAAACTTGGTAATTTTATTATAGCAAGATTCCATTTTATTCAGTTTGGTTTGGTGTAGATTAATCAAGATGGAAGAGGCCTAGAGGAGGGTGGATAGGAGATGAGTCCTAGCGATGGTGACTTTGGTATGTTTAGTCATAAACTGTTTGTTCCTGTAGAGGAGGTCTAGCTTTTTATTAACTTTTCTTGATGGTTTGTGCTATGTTGATGTCGAATTTCAGGTTATTGTCTATCTCTATGCCTAGCAGTTTGGCGTGTGTGGTTGGACTAATTTGAATGTTTTCTTTTTGAGTTGATGATAAAGTTGTTGCTCTGGGGAGGAGATCTACCTGGGCCAAAGAGAATTAAGTTGTTTTTTTTGGGGTTAAGAAGAAGTTTGTTGTTAGTGAGCCAGGTTTCAGCTAGTGTGAAGGTGTTTTGGGTTAGGGTTTGTAGTTCACTTAGGGTGGGGGAGGCACATATAAGGGTTGTGTCATCAGCATATTGTACTACTGAGGCAGTTGGTAAGGATGAAGATATCTGGTTAGTAAATAGAGAAAACAACAGAGGGTCGAGGATCTTCCCATAGTACAGCTTGCTGTCGATCTGACAAATAGCTGTTAAACCATGATACAGAGGAGGGACTTATATTTAGGGTAGATAGAGTTGCAAGAAGCATGCTGTGGTTAACCATGTCAAAGGCTTTTGATAAGTCTAAGAATATGGAAGAAGTAAATAGACCCTTGTTTCTGTGGTGGTTAACTATGTTGATAAATTATATTAATGCTGTTGTGGTGCTGTGGGAAGGTCTACAGCCATGCTGGGATATGAAGAGTAGGTTGTTATTCTGGAGGTATTGCATAAGTTGAGTATGAACTACTCTTTCTAATATTCTTGATAATGGTGGTAAGATAGCTATAGGGTGCAAGTTGGTAAGTTCTAAGGAGTTACCTCCTTTGTGCAGTGGGATGATATGGGAGGGTTTCCAAGAGGCTGGTACTTTGCATTCTGACAGAGATCTATTAATGAGAATGGAGACTGGATAGGCTATAGCTTCAGCTGATATTTAAAGGAAGTCTGCTGGTAGCTCATCAGCTGCTAGAGTGGTTGGTTTATGTTTCTTAAGGAGTTTAGAAATTGCCTTGGTGGACACTGGGTGAAGTTGAAAACTGGGGGTATTGTTTTGTGTATTGGGGTGGGTTGTGGTAGCTATTGGTGTGGGGTGGGTAGTACTATTATTTTGGACATTGGAAAGGGTCTGAACTGTTTCAATGAAGAATCTATTAAATTGTGTGGGTATGCTTTCATGATTATTTGGTAGCTTAGGGGTTGGTATAGTGGACTTTCATGGGTGCAGTATACAATTTATTGTGTTCCAGAATTTTTTGGGGTTATTAGCCTATTTTTCTTGTAGGTTTTGATAGTAGTTAGATTTGTCTAGTTTGATATGTTTTTTGGCTTTGTTCCAGAGCTGTAGGTAATTTTGTCTTAAGGTAGTGGTTTTGTTTTTGTGATATTGAGACCAGGTGTTGTCCCTTTCTTTCATTATAGCTTTAGTGGGATTTGTTAGCCATGGGGCATAATTAGTTTTTATTCTAATGATTAGGGAGGGTGCATATTGGTCCAGGATTTTTAGGAAGGTTGTGTTGAAGTACTCAACTGCTTTGTCTAGAGATAATTGCTTTAGGGGAGTCCAGTTGCAGTGTTTTAGTGAATTGATGAAGTTAGTAGGTATGAAGGTGTTTTTGTTATGAACTACTCTGAGGATAGGTTGGCTGATGGTTTAGGATTTGTTCCTAATTAGGTAGGTAGGATGATGGTCACTTAGGGTATCTGGAAGACAGCCAGATTGCTGTGTAAGATTGGGGTCAGATACCAGGATCCAGTCCAAGATGGATTGGTGATTGGATGTTTTGTCAATTCTAGTGGGGGTGGTTATAGTTTGGATAAACCTGTGGAGGTTTATAAAGGCAGTGGGATTATGGCTGGAGCAGTTGAGCCAGTCAATATTAAAGTCTCGTAATAGTATGGTTTCATGTGGAATGGAGTTGGACATCCAGTTAAGCAGGTTTTCCATTTGAGTGATATTATTGCCTGGTGGGATGTAGCCATCTGCAATAACTATGTGTTTATTGGAGTTTATTTTTAATGTGGCAAGGATTAGTTCCACATCTTTGACATCTTGGGTGTTGTAATCTAGTTGTTCTATGGTGAGGTGGTTTTGGAATATTGTTGCAACACCACCTCCCCTTTTCTCTACTCTGTCTTTGCGGATAATATTGTAGCCAGGGGTGGTAATTTCATTGTCATGATGTTTTAGTTTGAGCCATGTTTCAGTTAACACAGCAATATTTGGTTTGATTAGTGCCAATAGGGCATGTAGGTCCTGGATTTTCTTAAGTATGCTTCTAGCATTAATGTTTAGGAAGCAGAGAGATGAGGATGGTCTGTGGTATATGGGGATTTAGCTGATTTGAGTTAGGGTTGACAAATGTTTTGAGTCCTGGATTGGGGTGGACATCTGTACTGCAAGTGAGTTTTTGGAGTAGGTGTAGATAGAGTTTGGTAAATTTGTGAATTATTTTAGTTTGTTTTTGTGAAGAGAGAGGGTTAGTTTTTATGGTTGGTTTGTTGCATGAGTAAGGGAAAGTTTGGGGTGTGGTAAGGTCAGATGGTGATATAGGGAAGTTTTTTTTGTTTAATGAGATTAGCTGTGGATTGTGTTTGCCATGGGGATGGGGCATGGTTATCAAGTTGCGTGTGATAGGACAGATTGGAAAGAAGGAGTAGGTTGAAGACGATCAGTGAGTAAATGGATGCTTTTAGTAGTTGGGTTGGATGTGTGAGGTACATGTTAATTAGTTTAAGAAAAGGTGGGATGTATACAAGGGTGATATTTGTAGGTGTATCTGATTGGAGTTGTAATATGAGAGGGGGAGGTGGGAGGGATTTTCTGATAGAGGCAGGAAGTGAGGTGCAGTGTTGGGGAGGAACTGGAAGGGGAGGAGGTGACAAGTGGTTAGGTATAAAAGAAATTATATGGGGTGGGTGGGAATGGGAATGGGGGTGAGAGGAGAGTGAAGTGAGCCTGAGCATAGTGAGGGTGAACAGAGCAGGTTGACAACCACAGTGAGTGACTACAACAAGTGTCAAAATTCCCTAAGAAAACAATCAGTGAGCTATGGAGGTGAGTCAGGATACAGAGAGGCAGATGAGTATGGATTTAAGGCAGAGGGAGAAAATCTGAGGTATAAGATTGGTTAATGTTAATGTTAACCCATACATCACAAGATGGGTTGCAAACTGGCTGAGTGACAGAACCCACAGGGTCAGAGTTGCTGGCGCCATGTCAGACTCAAAGCCTGTCACAAGTGGTGTACCACAGGGCTCAGTCCTGGGCCCACTCTTGTTTGGCATCTACTTTTCCGAAGTACAAGCAAACACAGGAGGGTTATGGCTGACAAAGTTTGCAGATGACTGCAAACTGGGCGCCATAGTAGAAAACACATCTGACACAGATATCCTTCAGAAGGGTCTCACAGAAACGGATAACTGGTGCCAGAGCCATGGCCTCAAGCTAAATGCCAAAATGCATAGTCTCGCCTTCCGGGAAAAACAAGGTTACCCCTAGCTACCAAATAGGTGGCAATCCACTGAGTACAGAAGAAGTTATCAGGGACCTGGGGACCCAGGTTGATAGTAGTCTGTCATTCGACACCCATGTAGCTAAAGTAGTTAGGAAGACCTTCTACATTGCCCACCTTATCATGAAGGGATTCTCATCTAGATCAAGGGAGGTCATAGTCTCCCTATACTCATCACTCATCAGACCAATGATTGAGTACAATGCCCCATTCGAATGTATCTGACCCCGACACTTGCAGCAGCTGGAGAGGCCACAAAGTTCCTCACCAAAAGGATAAAGGGTCTCAAACATCTGTCCTATGCTGCCCGACTGAAAGAACTCCAGCTCTATTCAGTCGCCATCGCTTGCCTCAGAGGTGACCTTTGCCCTAACATACAAGGCCATGTCAAACCCAGATTTGATGAATATGCTTCACCTCAAAAATCTAGATCCGTCAGAGCCACAAGGGTAGGAGACTTAAACCTCGACATGGCTATTAATAGGACGTGCTGGAGGGATAGATTCATCACCCAAAGACTCCCTATGCTGTGGAATAAAATCCCGGTATATGTGAGGCAGAGCACCTTGGCCTTGTTCAAGAGAAATCTTGACCAATGGATGGGAGATCGATATACCCCAGGGATTACCTCAGTGTCACTGCTCAACAGAGGCACAGCAAAATAATGGGTATAGTTCCCCATACTAAAGGGGTGGGCTAGGCTTGTAAATGCCCTCGCTGTAGTTGGGTTGGAATCTAGATGGTGGGAGATTTTCTGACAGAGGCAGGAATAGGTGCAGTGTTGGAGGAACTAGATTCAGGTGACAAGTGCTGTGGAATAAAATATATTGGCCTTGTTCAAGAGAAGTGAGCCTGAGCTGACACCCCAGTGATTACCTAAAATAATCAGTGAGCTATGGAGGTGAGTAAGCCACAAAGGCACTATGAGCTAGGATTGTAAGGCAGATAGCCTAGTATGAACCTATGAACCTATGAACCTATAAGAAGATATAATAACACAACAGGATAGGGTAGAGAAGGAAAGCAGGCTCGGGAAAGAATAGCTACTAATGTGAAGCACAGAAAGTAGATAAACTGGTCGTTATTAAAGGGTAAAGAACATAGATGGAAGGCAGGATAGAGGAAGGGCACGGTATCCAGACAAAGCAATAAAAAAGTCTACAAAAGCAATCAGAGACCTGGGAACAGGAGGATAGGTAAGTAAAATATGAGTGAGTCCTACAGTCCAAAGGAAGAGGCAGAAATTAGCAGAAATACAAAAGTCAAAAGAAGCAGGCAGAAATCAGGAGAATTTAGACTAGGGAGATACTCTACTACATAGACATTTAACAAGGAAGGTGTGTAACTAACAAAATGGGGAGGGGGGGTTAAAATAAGTTTACATGCAGCCTAATTTAAACACTATGGTAGGGGAGGAGAGAATAATAACTTGGACGTCATGGGGGGATATAGTGCAGCTGCCAGTACTGATGCAGAGCTCAACCAATGGCACTACAAATACTTGTTTGCTTAACAAAGCAATAGCTAGTGCTACTGAAAGAATTACAGGACACAATTCCATGGTGTGTAGTTGAAAATAGCAGTTGTAAGCATCTGGATAGAAGCAGAGAGGCTGTGGAGGTGATCAACTTACAGTCAAGTTTTCTGAAGTTTCTAAGTTTTGGAGTGTGCTCTCAAGTATGGGGAGGGGCACAAACCAGGTCCATTATGTAGTTGTGATGTACAGACACTAAAGGAAAATAGATAAGGAAGAAATTGTAGTAACGGAGTTAGACAACTTCAGTGAAACAAACCTAATATCAATGACATTCAGGGTGTATAGCAAACACTAGGCAGCAGAATTACTTAGCAATAACATTCTAATAATAGTTCAGTTATACCTCAGCTATAATCAGTAGTAATTAAGTTCACTATTCCAATTAGTCTACCTTAAAACTAGATTATTTAAACAATAACCCAAGCCTGGGTGTGGGTAATGCTGGATTTACCCATGGTTGGTGTGATTTGGTCACTAGGGCGAAGCCCGAATGGCCAAACAAAGACAACCGTGGGTAAATCCAGCATTACCCACACCCAGAACTGGGTTATTGCTATTATACAATGACATTATTTAAGAAGTAAATACTTACTTTTCTTAAATAATGGAATTGTATAATGCGTCCGTGCTGCCCTTCTGCAGCTGTCTGGTATTCTGCAGCAGTTCTGATATACTGTGCATGTGTATGCTTATGCAGTATATCAGAGCTGTGTATGGAAGCAATGGATAAAGCAAGATCTTTGGTGCTTTTTAAAAGGTGTCTCACTATGTTAAAGGAGTTTAACATAGCGAGATAGCTTTAAAAAAAGCAACGGAGATCTTCCTCTCTCCATTGCTTTTTTTAAAGGTGTCTCACTATGTTAAACCCATTTAACATAGTGAGACAGCATTTTAAAAAAGCAACAGAGAAAGGAAGATCTCCGTTGCCTTTTTTTAAGCTATCATACTATGTTAAACCCATTTAACATAGTGAGATTACAGCAACGGAGCTCTTCCATTCTCCATTGCTGTAACAAAGAAAATAAATAAATAAAAGACTTATACTAATGGAAAAAGTCCAGGCGACCGGACCCTTTTCCATTAGTATAAGACTGATTTATAACGGGCATGCTGACCAATCAGCGTGCATGTTTTGGAATATTAATGGGGGGGTATTGTATAATTTAGAGTATTATTTATCTATGTATAGATATTGAGTTATTAAATATATACAGACTATATTAGTATAGTAAATAGGAGAAAATTTAGAAAGGGAGACAAGATGCAGTTAAAATAATGAGAAAAGAGAGAAGAGAGAGAAAGAAAAGAAAAAATTAAGAGAAAATACACATATACTATGTATATTGATTTACAGTATAAATATTTTATGTGCTATATAACCCTCCTTCTATGAAAGTAAAGTACCCTGTTTACATACCTGAGGTAATGTGAAAATTCTCATGTGTCATCTATTTTCAAAAAATATAGATAAAGATTCCAGTAGTTAGTTACCTTTGTTTTAAAATTCCAAGCAGTAAAACTGGTCCTTTAAAGTAATGTTAAAACAATTCATATCATAGTAGATGCTTTGAGAGATTTGGCTGTAACAGTATCAGTCTTTTGCTTCTTCTTTTTGACATCTGTCCAGACATTTGTTTCTTTTGTTCTCTTAAGAGAAGGTGACATCCAATCCATATCTTCTGGTAAAGTAATCACATTATTAGTTTTAATAAATGAAGAGGTTTCCTCTAAGTCAATAAAAGTCTTCATCTCATTGGCATATAGTATCCTTATCTTAGCTGGATATGCAAGTTGTGCCTTGATGTTATTTTGTTTCAGAAACTTTATCATTGGCCACACTTTTTTCCTTTGTTCCATTATTCTAGATGAATAGTCATTATCAAATCTTATCAGGCTCTGTTTATATTTTAGAGGTGCCTTCCTCCAAGCAGATCTTAAAATCAGTTCCTTGTCCAGGTATGAAAGAAATTTGATAATTATTTAAATAGGAGGAGAGTTTGAGTTAGTGGCAGGTTTCCCAAGAGCTCTGTGCGCCCTTTCAATGCCAAAGGAAAGTCTATACAAGAATACAAACCATTGTAACAAAGTTGTAATTGTAATGAGTAGAGTGCAGACAAACATTAACCGACTGAATGAATTAATTCTCTATCACTGCGAAATGCAGATATCTCATTTTGAAAACTGCAGTAACATATAGAGAAGTTGTACCACCTTCTCAAATAAATCTTTGTTGTAATTTTTTTATTAACTTTCTCACTGAAGCACATCATTTGCTAGCTCTATTGCACTGCTGATGACAAAGTATTAGTGCACAAATGATTTTATTTTGGGGTGTTGAGCTTAGAATGGGAATTAGCAGTACTCCATGGTGCTCCATGCCAATGTTCATGCAAATTTGCAGTGTACACATACAATCATGTCTGAATTTGATAGAATACTGAACAGATATGAGTTATGGTCATGTTTTGGGTTTCATAGATTACACATTTGTCATGACAGTTGCAGTTCTTCAATCTGTACATGTATACTACAGGTGTGTTATGAAACACATGAGGGACCAAGCATGTTATTGCTGATGGAAGCATGGATTATGGAACAGCATGAATCAAAGCGGTTTATTTGAGATTACAGAAGGTCTGGGAAGAGTTGGACAGTTGATGAAATGAATAACTATATAGACATAATAAGACATTACTTTATGGTTCATTTCTGCACAAATTTGTGTTATGTTGCAATTTGGTTTATTATAATAACAATTCAAGCAAGATCTGTATAAGGCAGTGTTACCAATAGGGAGCAAGTACATTACTATAGCAGCAGGATAATGTTTTGTTAAGAAAATGTGTAGCCAATGGTCACATCCACAGAACTCATACAGAATATTCAAACACTTAAGCATACATCTAAATTTGTACCTTGACAGTATTTTAAGAAACACCTTTAGAGCTGAGTATTATCTAACCATGCCATAGAGGAACTACTACTTCTTAAACGTCAAATATCAACAAATTCAAGCAATGGAGAATGTATGTATTACTCTTCATTACCCTCATGACAATTGTAAAATCCAATAAAGTGTACATTACATCCATTAACCTAACAAATATGAAATGGCAAAATGTGATGATACAGAAGTGGGAATACATACAGACATGGAAACACTGACAGAGACACACAAAGAGTATTATGATTTTTCTGGGTCACTTTTAACATCCTTGGGGTACATTACTGTTATGTTTTTCCTGATAAGTAATTTGCCATGCTATGTACAATCAAGTATTTCCAATAGATTGATAGCAGGGGTCAGAAAGTATAACCATGATTGAGACATAAGCATGATAAAGGTGGGTTACTTAGATATGTAGACAGCACTTACACATATACCAGAAATATAATGAAAACATTAAATACAACTTATACATATTTCTGGATTTGAACCCTTGACACTATGCCAAAACTATTTCACATTCATGTGAACTATGTCAATATACCACATAAGAAATGTTACTTTACAGCTTTAATTTTACTGATTTGATGTGGAAGTCACAAAACAATGAGGCAAGGGAGAATGTTACCGTCACAATAATGATAATTTTAACATTACATAAGGTGTACATTACAGTCAGCAGCATAACTAATGACCTAGTGCAGAAAAGAAGTATGTTAAGGCATTATGTGTCATGATTTACACATTTGTCATGAAGGCAGGACTATTTGGGCAAAATACTTCCTAACAATGTTTGCAGTTGAAACATCATATGTGTTGTACATTCAAGTCATCAGCCTGTTCAGGTTAGTCTAATTGTGCATAGTACAATGAGGCTAAGCACAGTATCATGAAGTAATACAGACAAAGGCAAAAACTTACAAGATTTTACCATAAGCTGTATCATTTCATTTCCCCTAAGCTACAGGTACAGCTAGGTGGCAGACATTGTGCAAATGCAGAGGAAAAATGCTGATGTCACAGAAGGCATACAGTACTTATACAGGGGAGAAAGAGGCATGGACCAAATCGATTATGACAGCAGCAGGTTATTGGCTTAAAACAATATGTAGGAAACAGCTACAAATGAAATAGTGCACTAAAAAAAAGGCAATAACAGTTTGCTATTGCCTGGATTAGAACCCATGAATGTTTGCAAAAGTCAGTATATAGAGCTGAGCTTTATCTTATCATGCTCAGAGCAACTCCTTTACACATTTTAAATCATACAATTGAAGTGGCAGTGACAATTTACTGAAGCAGAAAGGATGAACAGACAGAAAAAGACATAGATGAACAGAGAAATATCAACAGTAT
Source organism: Protopterus annectens (assembly GCF_019279795.1). Lineage (NCBI taxonomy): Eukaryota > Metazoa > Chordata > Ceratodontiformes > Protopteridae > Protopterus > Protopterus annectens. The sequence goes on from NC_056728.1 coordinate 1,943,388,890, forward strand.
TGTTTATGCTACATTTAAGGCAATCTTGATGGTGTGTTACTTTTATCTTTTTCTCATTATTAAACTGCTATGCACTATACAATAAAGTGTTTGCTATAAGGAGAAAGAAGAGGTAGGATAGTATAACCAACATTAAGACATAAGCAGGATAAGGATGGTTTACTATGTCTCCTTGTTACAGCTGGAATGCTTTTTTGCTGCACTATTCAAATGCTGTGCTAATGAAATGTTGTAAATGGGGATAAATACAGATACAGATGCTTGCTGTTAAACATATGATAGGAATATAAAGTGTCATATAATCATTTGACATACAGCTGTAATCAAACTCATGACACAATGCAAAAACATTATTGTACAGACAGGGGAATTATCTCACCACACTACATAGGAACTTAGCACATTACATATATCGACCTAACAGCTGTTAGAGTAATTGCTTCAATGTACTGTCTTTAATTTGGATTCCCACAGTGAAGCAGATTTATGCACATTTGTGCAAAATATATGGACACTCTGTATGAAATTAAAATCTTCAACTTTTGCCATAGAAAGTAAATGGACTCTGTTCCCAACAGTGTAATGGATTTACAAATATTTGCACAGAAGTGACCAGGCTACTATCACTGAAACTAAAATCTTCACCTTTTACCATAGGAAGTAAATGTACCGGTACAGACAATGGCAAAAACTCATTAGTGTTTGCCATAGGCCATGAAATGACATTCACAGTCACTTAGCATTGGTACATGATGCCAACATATGTGCAAATGCTGAGGACAAAAAGTGAAGGTTTTCATATGGGCCATTTCTGTCCATGAGTATTGTATGTAATTTTATTTTTTGACCAGATTAGAAGTGTGAAAAAGAGTTGCTAGCACAGTGGTGAAAAGAGTGGTGGCAGACAGAGGGGTAGGCACAGGTAAAAACATACAGAAATTTGCTGGAGGGTGGTGGGAGACATCATAGCTATCAATTTCTTCAAAACACATATTGTACATAAAATTTCATGGCTTTGAAACTGGATGAGTGAGAACAACAGAATAATGTTGTATAGTCAGTTGGATCAAATCAGTTGTGTCAAGATGACACACTGGCAAAGTTGAGAGCTATGTATGCGGCTTAAATGTTTTTGTGGGACAGCTGCTCATTTTTTTTTGAGAGAGGAATGTGGGGGAATATTGTTGAAGATGATTAGGAATGAGCGGGTCAGGTAGGTTAGATAGCAGGCACAGTCATACAGGACGTACAAGACAGAAAGGGATGGGGATGGACTCAAATGGTTTGGTGGCACCATGATTGGGAATAGGAAGGGGAACTTGAAGGTGCATCTATATCCAGACTGATAACACTGAGAATCTAGTTATCAGTCTCAGAACTGTCATCATTGTTTCTTGGGTCAGTGGTGGAAGTGGCATCATTTTTGCAATACAGCACAGGACCTTTTTAAAACTGCCAATTTGGGCACTAAAGCCCCTTGACATAATGCCATCCACCAGCCCTGTCAGCTTCTGATGGTTGATAAAATCACTTCACTATCACTTATCCTGAAGGTTGCCACTACACCAGCAGCCAGAAAAAAGCTAACTGATGCAGGTGAAGCAGACAGGGTAGTAGTTGTGGAGGCAACACTGACAGGATGTAACCTAGATGTGTTGTTGTCTGCCCTCGATGAGGTAGTGCCACTGCAGCAAACTGTGGAAATATAAAACTGCAGAGGCCAGTCTAGCTCCTTGTACTGATGGTCATTTTAGTTTCATCAGCAATGTATTAAAAATATGTATGTATAAAAGAGAGAGAGAGAGACGGGGTTGGAAAGACAAAAAAAAAAAAAAAACAGAATCATATCAATGGCATTTACATTACTTTTTTATTTCAATAAATAAACCAATATGAAAAATAAATATGTACAACTGTACCACATCCAGATATGATGTGAAGGCATTAATGTGTCATAATGATCAATCAGTCACAATAGTATGATATGACACATATAATCATATATTTGACTATGCCATATCAGATATATGCTTTCACAGTTAATAACTGTATTTGCAAATATTGAATTGTTATCATCATGCAGTACCACTTATCCTGAAGTCATTTTAGTTTCATCAGCAATGTATTAAAAATATGTATGTATAAACGAGAGAGAGAGAGAGTCGGGGTTGGGAAGACAAAAAAAAGAACAGAATCATATCAATGGCATTTACATTACTTTTTTATTTCAATAAATAAACCAATATGAAAAATAAATATGTACAACTGTACCACGTCCAGATATGATGTGAAGGCATTAATGTGTCATAATGATCAATCAGTCATAATAGTATGATATGACACATATAATCATATATTTGACTATGCCATATCAGATATATACTTTCACAGTCAATAACTGTATTTGCAAATATTGAATTGTTGCCATCGTGCAGTATTGCTGTTATTTTATAAATACTATCCTGTTAAACATCTCATTTTATATACTATTAATCTGACGTACTCACTGCCTAATGCAATGAGCAATACCTATTGGACCAGACATGTAGGCTTGAAATAAAGGTCAAGGTATGCCCTCTCAAGATGATATACAGTCATGGGCTGAAAATGCTTCCTTCCTTGCATTCAGTTCTAATGCATACCTATCCTCTGCTGCTCTGAGGTGAGCTAGTCTCTTCTGATGTGTTTCATGGTTTTCTGTTATCTCTGCTGCACAGTAGAGAATAGAAAAAAATAGATATATGAAAGCATAACAAATAACTGCACTGGCAATGCAATATCATAGACAGGTGATGCATCAGTATACTTTCACAACTGATGGGTGTTTGCAGTCTTTAATGTATCCACCCATTGCCTCAGTGTGTCCCACTTGGGCTTCTTCATGTCACGGTAGTCATGATGAAATTGCTTTCCAGTGCATAGGATTCCAGTTGCATTGATGACAGCCTTGACCATGATATTCCAAGCCTCAGCCTTATGCTGAGACCCTGTGAAATCCCCCTGCAGAAGCATCCTGCTCTGGCATATCACAAAGAGTACCACAAAAAATCCTGGACTCCTCAACACGTCCCATTTCTGCTCTAAATGGAACACCATTGCCACTGTCAACAGCCATGCCTGCATCAGTAATGCAAGAAATATTATCTGAATTGGTATCCAGTTCAGATAGCATATGTATCAGCTTGTACACAAAGATGCATGGCCTTGTCAACTGCATTTGCACATTTGCAAGCACAGCAGTGGCTTGGCAGACAGACTAGCACTGCTGACATCAAAGAGCACTGGACATTGAAATATGACAATGATATCTGGCCACGTGTGCTGCTCTGAAATATGAAAGTGAGGTCTGGCCATGTGTGGTGCTCAAACTATTGATGCATGTTCCATGAAATGCTTTATGGTGTTTGTTATAATCATGTTGGCTGGAAGAAAACATTGTATTACTTGTGATATATCTACCTGTTAGGAGTTACTCAGTAGTAAGATTTAATAGTACTACCTGGGAAATGACTCCATGAGAAAAAAAAAGATCACATGTTAAACTTTGGTTATTAACTGTCAGTGCCACATGCACACTTACTTTTTTAACACGGTAATTGGAGGTACAGTAATGTAACAAGGACTGGGGATATACTTCAGAAATGCCTGTATGCCCGTGACTTTATTTAGTCATAGGATTGCATTTCTATGTAAAAGGCAGTACTCATATTTGTAAATGTATTTTAGATGGATGGAGTTGCATACCCTGAGTAATACATGGTGGTTAAGGTTACATACATACTGTGCACATCCTACTTGTGCTTGTGCAGTCTGTATTAAAAACCTTCATTGCCATGTTTATCATAATTTACACACACACATATTCCTTTCTGAAGGAAGCATTTATGATACATTTGTTGCAATAAACATAGCTATGATCCTCATTTGCAGGTATTGTTATGTTCATAATCAAAATGTGGTGACAAAAGGCATTCTGACTCCGTGTGTAAAAATATTTACAAACTGGATTTGAACTCTGCATTAGACATCCGCTTGCTATAAGCCCACTACACTTAAACAATGTGCTAGAGGGAAAATTACTTGAGAGCTATATTTTCTTCACTGAGTATTTTCCAGAGTGTAGTGGCCACTCACCAGCACCAGGTTCACTTGAGCTGCAGAAGGCAGCCCAAATTAAAATTTTCACATTTTTCTTCAGGTGATGAACCATGTTTGTGTGCTGCTGAACAGAGTGCATATGCAAAAGGCATTAAAAAAGAAAGACCTTGTATTGCAAAGTATTTCCTGTACTGGATATATGTAGCATGAAACAAAGCTGTTCTAGAATTAGCATGGTGCAGTCATCCTTTTCACATCTGATTGCAACATCAGAAGTATCATTTAGGTTAGACATCATCAGAATTTCATGTAACGGGAAATGTTCTGAAAGGGGACAAACAGAGAATGACAGGAGGACATTCATGCCACAGTACACACGATTACACATGACATCAAAGTTTATAATACATTGTATAACTATCATGATTAATACTTGTGAAATATGGATAACATCTCCAACAAATATGACACACATGCCCACATAACTCATATTACTGCTTTTGTGTTAGCACACCCTAGAAAATGTCATATGTCACAAAATCCTTATCACATATTGTTATTAATAATGAGAAGATGTGAATCTAAAACAACACATTTGTAACATCAGTTCACAGGTACTAAAGGTAAGATTTTTATAACTTATTTCAGACTTTTGCCTGGTCATATAGAATACTGAGTGTCAATATTTACTCTGAATCCAGTCATAAAAAGAAAATATATGTAAATTGGATTTGAATCCCTACATTTTGTGGCCTCTGTTTATAAGATCACTTTTTTTTACACCTTGTGCCATAGGCATAGTTTACTGGCACATGTAATTTCTTCATTCTGTACTGTGCAGACTGCTTAAGGAAACGCACCAGCACTGGTCTTAGTTGCACTACTAACGGCATTCCAATATTTATTTTCAGTTTTTACCTTAAAAATGATGTGCAAAGGATGCAGGAAAATGATGTGAAGTAAAATAAATATTTATTTAAAATGTGCATTATCATGTTACCATCATTTTCTTGTCATTCAACATAAATTTATGTTGCTTAAACATCAGTATATTCATAAAAACAGCACCACCATCAAGCCAGTGAATTAAATGCACACAGCTGAGATTCTATCAGTACTTGCCACAGACACAGACATAGAAGCAGTAAAGGTAGATTAAATAAACGGAACATGTGAAATTGTATTAATTCACATTAAAACCCAACAGAAACAAGCTCTAAAAGCTGTCCTTAGTACTTTGCCAGTAGATGCATGGATAATTGTGATCTTAGCCACAGCTAAACTGATATTTCCGCAGAGGCTATAAAACAAGAATTCATAGCACTGTAGCTATTTTCTTCTGTTTATTTTGTCAGCAGCATTCACTTTGCTAAGATTTTCTAACAACAATGCTATCTCCTTTGCATTGATATTGATATGTGTTTCACTGAGTAATGCGCATTCTTAGAATTGCAGAAGAATTGCTATTCAGAATCAGAAGCATAAAGTGTGGGGATAAACAATTCATATAAATGTTAGGAATATTGTCTTCCTAACTCAGTCAATGTAATCCCAGAATTTAGTGTTGTCTCTTCTCACTGCCATAGCCTTGATAATTGTACATCAAACAGGATATAGTATGAAACAGTGATTGTTCCTGCAGTCAGATTAAACATTTGCACTTGCAAGCCCTAAACAAGTAATACTTTTCCGTGCTTGTCCTTGCAGAGGGAGGGTGTGTGCATGCAATCATGTAGGTTATTATATTGCTGTGCTTAGCACAGATTTTGGAATTCATGAGTGCTAATAAGTTCATACATCATTTGCCTACTGACAGTGTTGAGAGGTCTGAATCTGTAATACATAAATGTAATTGTGTAAGCAAGAAGATTGTATCATGGTAGGGCAGAGTGTTTGGATACATAGAGTTCCATGCTTCTATTTGCTTTCAAAACATGTTTTTAATTTCACAACTGACTTGATGCAAAGGTATAGTGCTGTTTTTTTTTTTTTTACAAAATGCTGTATTCCAGCCTTACTGATGGATTGTATTTCACAATACACCCATTGCTTTACTGTCTGCATTGTTTGTCCCTTGCTGGTGGGATAGGCATGTATGTCATTTTTTTCCCATTACAAATGTGTGTAAAGACTGTAATATGACATTATAGAAAATGTTCAATGCCCATATGACTAGTTATTGTCAAAGAGGACTGTATCACTTACTAGCAAGGTCAGAGGTTTGTCATTTGTAGCCCACAAAATGCGTCAAGCATGTGGTATGTAACTGACCACCCTCCAAACAAGTGGATCTCCAACAATAGTTTTAGCCATTTGTAATGAAAAAGCATGGATTGCTTTTGTTAATGCTGCAGTGTAGTACACCGTTACACATCTACTGTCCTTCTTACACAACTTGTGTACTTGCTTTTCACTTCTTTTATTTTTTTCTGTGGAGGTAAGTTCTACATTTACTTGTGTGGACTAATATGGAGCTTTAATTTTACATTATTTTGCACATGATGGATGCATACATTCATGCATACATATTTGTTTTGCTAACAATCGCTTGTATTTTAAACATGTATTTTATATTTATTTTATGTTTCAATTCATACAGTGCTATTGTGCCCAAGACCTCAGCACACTGTAAAACACCATATATTGACACATAGAATGAAGTTATCATCCATGCATTTCATCGATACAACTCTTTCATCTTAGAAAGAGGCAGAGGGGACAAATACTTATGTTGTCATACAGCCATGGGAGTATTGGGGGCAGATTGTCAACTATGTTAATGGTGTAGTAGGCCATGGTCCTACATATCATAAAATCTGACATAGTACCAATGATCTGTAGAGTATGTGAAATTGGCCAGGAACATATGGCTCTGGGGAGGGGCTACTAACAATCCACCAATGATTGAAACTGAGGATGCATGAGTGTGCTGTCCAGATGTTGCAATTGATGCCCCAGCTGACTGAGATGGTGAAAGTAAAAGATCCCAGGGCACATATTGGAAAGAGTAGGAGAAGTTTCCCAATGTCCTGGCCAAACATCCCCTAGTAGTATAAATAGTATCAAGGGTCTACCCTGAAAAGAGTTCACTAGCCTAGAGGGACTAAAGAATAAATGAATAAAAAATAAAATAAGTTTTGCCATGGTCATTGATGATTAATTTATGAAAACATTTGGTAAGAAATAAGTTTGAGTTTGTAGAGTCAAAGTGAAGTGCTTCTGAGTGCAAGGGAGCCTGACCCAAGGGAACACAGATTGCTTCCTATTACTTAATTCAGGGAATGCAGACTGCTTCCAATTACCTACTGCAGGGAGCAGATTACTTCCAATTACCTAATTCGGGGAACACAAACTGATTCCAATTACCTAATACCACTTCCACTGATCATCTATCTTAAGAGGAAGATTACTGCTTCTTATGTAACAGGTGATAACAGAAGGACATATCTTTAAAAAACTAAATACAGAGAGTCTAGCATTCTATAAACATAACCTGACACAGTTAAAACCTCAGACTGCCTTAACATTTGTAGTCGATGCCTACAAACATAAACCTTGCTATACTGTCAGTGACTCTGATATAATTCTAAACCATTCTAATACCAATAGCAGCATCAGCCTTTCCATTCTTTCTTAATTTTCATGATAATGACTTTGCACCATTGAGAAGAATATCAAGCCACTTGGACAGTATATAAATCAAAGGACTTGATTCAAGTACAACAGCAAAACTATGCATGGAGATACATGTGTGTGTGGGTGTGTGTGTGTGTGTGTGTGTGTGTGTGTGTGTGTGTGTGTGTGTGTGTGTGTGTGTGTGTGTGTGTGTGTGTGTGTGTGTATATATATATATATATATATATATATATATATAGATAGATAGATAGATAGATAGATAGATATATGTTCAATATCAGTATTCATGACAGCTTTCAGTTGAACTGGGATGGTCGGCTATTTTCTAGTACACGGAAGGCCAAACTGAAACTGGTCGACACCACAACAGCGAATGCTAGTGTGCCTTCTGTGTTGTGAGATCAACTTTGTGCTTGGAGATCGCAGTACAGTGGGGATCGGGAAATATACCCATTTCCTCACTGTAGTGCGATCTCGGAGTTTTTATATATAATGAGCAAGGGATGTGCAGCCCCCACATGGGGGGGTGCAGGGGGGGCTTGCCTCCCTGCAGTACATTAGTTGTACATGGCTGGTAGGCAGGGTACATTGGGTAATGTCAAGTACATCGAATGATGATGTGTCGACATAACCGGTTTTGTTTATTTACGTGAATGATATTTTTATTTTCATTTTTAATGTATGCAGATGTGCGCATTTGATGGAATGCATTTTGAAATTGCGATAGCAAACCAATATATATATATATATATATATATATATATATATATATATATATATATATATATATATATATATGTATATATATATATATATATATTTATATAGAAGTGCTACAGAATCCTGAAAGTCCAAAATCCTGAAGACCAAAATCTCGAAAGTTCAAAATACTGAAAACTCAAAATACTGAAAACAAGCAGGATACCAACACTTACTATATTCCAGCAAAAATATATAAAGAAACAAATAAAACACAAACCAAATTACTCTTCTCCATGTATAAGCGGGGAGGGGGGGAGGGTCTATATCACCTCATCGAATGGGGATAAGTTCGAACGCCCTTTGTTTGAACCAAAAAGTCCAAAAGCCATGAACCGCGAAGTTATAGAAAAAAAATCGGTGAGCTGTCTTCAGGGCTTTGCTATTGCCTCCACTGTAATGTGATCTCAGAATTGGTATATTTAAGTAGAGGGTCTGGGAGGCATAGCCCCACACATTCGGGGTGTGGGGGGCTTTACCCCCATTTCAGTTTGTTTTAAAGTTGTGATTTTTTTTTTTCATGGAGCAGCGATTTTTTTCCCTGGGCAAAAAAATCGCTGTTTAATGAGTTCGCTGTTTAAGATTTTCGGACTTTTAGGTTCAAACAAAGGGCATTCAAACTTATCACCATTTGATGTGGTGATATAGACCTGGGGGAAGCCCCCCTGCACCCCCCTTAGTGTAGTAAAGTGCAATCTCGGAGCTGATATATTTAAGTACCAGGGTGTGTGGGGGATGCAGCCACCCCACAAGGGGGGGGGGGTGCAGTGGGGCTTGCCCCTTCATATAGTTGAAGGGTAATATGTTTCTGTATGTAGTTGTGCTGGACTATAGTAAGTGCTGGTATCCTGTGTGTTTTCAGTATTTTGAGTTTTCAGTATTCTGTGTTTTCAGTATTTTGAAGATTTTGGTCTCAAGTTATCAAAATAGGTTCATAGTTTCATACTAGGCTATCTGCCCTGGGGCAATTATAAGCCTAGCCCGATTCTGTATGGCTTACACCACCCCTTGATTTGAGTATACTGTGCCCTTTTTAAGGTTTAGTTTACTGTGCCTCTGTCTAATAGTGACACGGGAGTAATCCCTGGGACAAACCTATGATCCCCCATCCACTTATCGAGATTCTTCTTGAAGAGATTCAGTGAGGTGCTCTGCCTCACATGAACTGGAATTCTATTCCAGAGCGAAGGGAGCCTCTGGGTTATGAACCTGTCCCTCCAGCAAGTTCTATTTATTTCTGTGCTGAGGTTCAAGTCCCTTGAGCGTGTGGCTCTAAGGGATTTAGATTTACTGAGGAGGAGCATGTCCATTAATTCTGGATTTGACATAGCTTTGTATGTCAGGCATAGATCGCCTCGAAGTAGGCGGTACGCAACTGTTTGAGACCCTTGCTCCTCTTGGTGAGATACTTTTGGGGTCTTTCTAATTGCTGCAGTTGTCGGGTAAGGTACATCCCAAAAGGGGCATTGTATTCTATGATGGGCCTGATGAGGGATGAATAAAGGGGCACAATTACCTCTCTTGATCTAGATGTGAAACCCTTCGTGATGAGGTGGGCTGTGTAGAAGGTCTTTCTAACCACTTTAGCAATGTGGTTTTCAAAGGAGAGATTGCTATCAATGTGGGTCCCCAGGTCCCTAATAACTTTCTCTGTACTTAATGGGTTTCCGCCTATGTGGTAATTTGTGGGCACATTGTTTTTGCCAAAGGGTATGACTATAGCATTTAGCTTTAAACCATGGCACTGGCACCAGTTATCTGTCTCTGTGAGACCTTATTTGTCTCTGTGAGACCTTTCTGAAGGATGTTTGTGTCAGCTGGAGAGTTGATTATGGCGCCCAGTTTGCAGTCATCTGCGAACTTGGTGAGCCATAGTCCTCCCACATTTGCCTGTACCTCGGAAAAGTATATACCAGACAAGAGTGGTCCCAGGACAGAACCCTGTGGGACGCCACTTGTGACCGGTTTCAAGTTTAACATGGCTCCAGCAACTCTCACTCTGTGGGTTCTGTCTTTGAGCCAGTTTGCAACCCATCTTGTGACATAGGGGTTTATATTTAAGCTGGATAGCTTATCTATGATGCCCGAGTGTGGTATTGTGTCAAATGCCTTTGCAAGGTCCAGACAGGCTGTGTGGACTACCTTCCCTTCATCTATGGCTTTGGTGACTGTTTTAAAGAAGTCAACCAGGTTCAAAAGGCAGGATCTGCCCTTGACAAAGCCGAACTGGGTAGGATCTAGTGTCTGTAGGTCCCCAATGTCTTTGTTTATGAGCTCCATGATGATCCTCTCCATAGCCTTGCAGACTAAGCTAGTCAGGCTTATGGGGCGATAGTTTCCAGGGTCCGTAGAGGCTCCACCTTTATGGATTGGGACCACTGTTGCTGTACGCCATTCTGTGGGCACATATCCTGTAGTGAGGCTGAGATTGTATAGCTGTTTTATTTGAGGGATTAGTTCCTCTTGTAGTTCAAGTAGGACGCAACCTGGGATGCCATCTGGTCCCATGGAAGCAGTGTGTTTTGCTTTGGAGAGGGCAGCCTTCACCTGAGCATCTGAGATGTTTGGGAGGCAGCCCTCTGCCGGGATAGATACTTGCTCTTTTGCGGGGGGGGTGGAGAAGTTTGCACTGAACCTGTCTGCCAGGATATTGGCGATGTCTGTGGGTTCAGTGTATTTTTTGTTGTTTAGAATCAACTCAGAACAAGTCTGGCAGTTGCATCCCAGGTTTCTAACATAACTGAAAAAAGCCTTATGATTGTCTTTGGTGTCCTGTGCAATTTTTCTCTCGAAGCTGGCCTTGGAGGATTTTATGAGGGATCGTAATTTTTTGCTAGTACTGATCAGAGATGCCTTCCCTATTAGGGATTTTGCTCTATCATGTAGTAGCTTCCTCCTTATTAGGATTTTCGGAAATCAAAATTTTTTTTTACACATTTTGATCAAATTCATTATCCGAATTTGGTAATAGAGAATTACCAAAATGTCGGAAATGGTAACTACAGAATCGACATTCGACACCAGAAGTTCCAGTGTCAAAAGTCCGTGCTACCGGTAACATTTTTGCAGAGGGGCAAGCCTGCACTCCCCCACACCCCCTGCATATTATATATTCCAACTCTGACATCGCACTACAGTGAGGAAAAGGGTAAATCTCCCATTCCCCACTGTTGTGTGATTTGTTATCAGAATGTTGATCCCATATTAACAAATGCACACTACCATTTGCTGATGTGGATTCAAATATTTCCAGATCGGCATTAGGGAAACTGGAAAATGCACATTCACCCATCCCAGTTTTGCATAACTGCTGTTCCATGTTTTGATAGTAAACCATATAAATATATATATATATATATATATATATATACATATATATATATATATATATATATATATATATATATATATAGTTCCCCTTTAGACGGTCGAATGACTGAAATCTCGAAATTCATATGGCCAAAGCCATATGCTCGAATTTCAGAAGCTCAGCCTTCTGAAAGGGAACTAAAAAAAAAAACAACAAAACAAAAAACAATGTTTCTGCAGGGGTCAAGCCCCTCTGCACCCCCCACACCCCCCACTACTTATTTATTCTAACTCCGAGATTGCACTACAGCGCAGAAAGGGAAATCTCACATTCTGCGCTGTATGCCAATCCCCATTCAGAAAGTCGAGCTTCTGAAACTTTGAGCATATGGTCTCGACCATATGCATTTTGAGATTTCAGCCGTTCGACCTTCTAAGGGCGAACCATATATGTATTTATTTATATATATATATATATATATATATATATATATATATATATATATATATATATATATATATATATACACACACACACACACACACACACACACACACACACACACACACACACACACACACACACACACATTCTCTGCAGTACCAGTATTCTTAAGCTATACTTTGTTAATGTTCACAGACACAAGTCCAGATAATATCCCTTGCTATTATTAATTTATTACTACTTTCATGATCTGAAACAAGGAAGCAAACATCCACAGTTGTCATAGAACAAAGCTAAACAGTCAAATATGAATGATGTTGTTCATTATTGTGGAGTGACAGCCCTCCTACCCAACTTTAGGAGTCATTGAATTGTAATCAATATGTAGGCTTGGCTGATTTTCAAGGACTCAACCTGCCTCTGTACGCTCAATGGTAACTCTCTTTTTGTCAATTGTGATGTATGTACAGGGGAGATAGAATGACAGAAAATGTACTTTTACCAAGACTCAAGCCCAGACCCCTCATAATAACAGGAACTGTGTTCTCTCCCATGTGTCACCTGATTTTGCAATTGTAACTGGTGCGTCTATCCTATCAAATGTGTTTATTAGACTATTTGAAAAACAAAAATCTCAGTGTTAAGTGAAGGGTGTTAAGAATGTAGGTTCCTTGTAGACAAACAATGGCAAGATTTTATTCTACCTATAACCCACTTAACTTTGTTCTGAGAATTCCAGCTTGCATAAGACTGTTCTTTGGAGTGCTCAGAATATTATTGAACAAATATTTTACTAGGCAAGATTGAGGTGTTGTAAAGTAAAACATTACCAAAGTGCTTCTCTTAGGAGGCAAGTACCCCCTGTACCCTTGACAAGGGACTCTATCACCACAACCACAGACTTTAAATATATAGCCTCTGAAATAGCACAAACTCTTTGAAAGTAATGGCTATCTTTCCAGAATAAGTTAATTTATGCTACACAAGCTAAGTGGGATAAGTATTATACAACAGATAACACAAATTGACCACCAGCGCTTGTCAGGACAATAAACTGAATATATTACTTATAAAAAGATTCCTTAGATCATACTGAAAAATAAAGGAAGCTAGGGCTGTTTTTTTGACAGACAGTAGTTAATTTCTTCTCTAGAAATAAAATGTATTTCAAGCTTATACATAATAAATAAAATATGTTAAAGGTATTCTGCATTTCTGAGATACTCATTCTCAGACCTAATCTTAAAAGAAGGAGCAAACTATTATTTATTTATTTATTTAACATTTGTTTACCCAGAGTGTCTGACTGGGCCAGAGGCCCATTTTCAGTGGAGGCCCGGGAAGAAAAGCTCCACATACAATAAATGAGAAAAAAACAAGAACTTACAAGAAATTGAGTTACAACATAGTTACAAAAATTACAAGACAGAGCACAACAATTATACATAGTTATAAAATATTACTCATAACACAAAAATGTGATATTTTAAACTTGAATTATTCAATCACTAGCTTTTCTAAACTATGTAGTAGTACATGGGCTCCCATTGTATATTCAAGGACAGTAAGTGTCATCCTTAAAGGAGTGGTAAATCTGATTATGAAGAAATACATACTGACACCAAAATTGCTATATGTCAGAGTATTCTCTCATTTCAGAGTTATAGCAAGCTTGGAGTTAATATATACAAGTAGTGGGGTGGGAAAGGTACATTCACAACACAATGGGGATACAGGAGGCTACCTGACCCCCCAAAAAAACCCACCCACACACACACACACACACACACATACACACACATATATATATATATATATATATATATATATATATATATATATATATATATGGGTTCACTATAGAATCCCAAAATACTGAAATCCCGAATTTCAGTATTTCAAAATTCTATAACCGAAACTTTTAAATACTGAAACCCAATAACCATGAAATTTAAAATCGCGAACCTACAGTACAAATACACCATACACATACACATACACACAATTTCCCCACCACAATCAAACAAACAATTCTACACTACAGACAAGCAGTGGGGCAAGCCCTCCTGCACCCCCCATGTGGGGGGGGCTGTGCCCCCCACACCACCCCTACTCATAAATATAAACTCTGAGATCACACAATCACATACACAAAGGTAACTCACACACACACATTTCACAACCCCTTGCACACACACATCACAGCTAAAACACAGACTAACATACACTAAAGCCCCTAACCAACACACTGATATGTACTTACCTAGACTTACACCTATGCATTCACACACCGCAACACCAGAAGCTCTGAACTTCGGTATTTTGAATTTCGTGCTTCTAGTGTTTCAGAATTTCAAGGCTTCTGTATTATAATTTTGAAATACTGAAAGTCGGGATTTCAGTATTTTGAAATTATAAAGAGTCTTGAAATTCTAGTGGGATGCCATACATGAGAGATCTACTAAGCTGAAATCCATACATAGCACATTATTTACTTTGAGTAAGTTCCTGGAAAAGTAATTTGAAACAATGGCTTTAACTGCTAAGAGAGTGATAATTGTACAATTTTCATGTGATAAATATAATAAAGCATGCACTTCAGCACACAGAAGTAGGCCCACAAATTTGAACAATATTTAGAAGTGTGGTTAATAACTTTTTAAATCATTTCAGTCATTCTTACGACAGCTATATGAAATCCATATTGTACCTACTTCATGGTCTCCAGGACACCAGACACATACTATGACATTGTGTATGAAGATGTTCACTATTACATATGCAGGCTTAGTCT
Organism: Protopterus annectens; assembly: GCF_019279795.1. Lineage (NCBI taxonomy): Eukaryota > Metazoa > Chordata > Ceratodontiformes > Protopteridae > Protopterus > Protopterus annectens. The sequence goes on from NC_056728.1 coordinate 1,943,403,931, forward strand.
CAGCAGGTTTACCAACTGCAGAATGTGTTAACTCTGCCCCATGTCCAGTAGATTCCAGGGTACATTATCCTTTTAGATTCAGTGTCACGACTTTGACCTTTTAACCTGTACTCATATACTGTATATTTAATCGAGAGACGAGGGACCTGCATTCATTTTGCCAAGAAGGATAATATAAGAGATATGCTTACTAGAAACAAAATGCATTACATGAAAGACAAATAAACCATCTGTATATAATAAGGTTTTCACACAGGTCATTAAACCCTGTGATTGTCCTGTGGCCAAAGATAAAGGCAAGTTTCCTGCTGCTTCCATTGTTAGAGTACCATTTCTATGACCACTGATAACGCCTTTATTGTATCATTTACTTTTTAACTTTTCTTCGTTTCTTTTCTCATTCTTTCTGAGTTACAATAAACTTCAGATTACAGAATCATGATGTAGCCTGAAATTTCTGTTACACATCATTATTGTTTTGCTATCTTCATCTAACATTTAAAAATGCACATATATTTTCAGATGTTACATGTGTATACTTAAAAATGCAGGTATCATTTTCAGCTGGCTGCCCTACAAATATAAAAATGCTTTAGAGGCAGCATGTTATGTAGAGATTAGTGATGCAGGCATTTGTTTCAGTAGTTAGACACATTCTGCACTCTGCGAGCCAAAATGTTTCTAAAATAAGCTCAAAAAATGTAGTTAGCTGAGCAGAGTGATGTGACTGGCTATGCACTTATGGAGGTTAAATTATTAATATTCATGATTATCCATTGAACAATATTTATCTGATTGACAATGGCTTGAAACATTATCACTGAAAGCCACTTTTAGCAAGCAATACAAAAAGAGTTTTCACATGGGGCAAGTCCCCAGCACTCATGTGGGGGAAACTCTCATCTTGTCTTACAAGAAACATACCAACTCTATGGTCACACAACAGTGGGGAAAGAGAAACAATGGCTTTCAGTAGAACTGTTCTCCATTTAAGTGTTTTCCATTGGGCAACTAGCCATCAAACTCTCCTCATATTTCCTACAATATCTACTCAAGTTTTCAGCAAATGTAAATAACATGAAGGCATGCAGCCAGATCAGGTAATCAGCTATTTTAAGTAATTTCTCTGTACAATATGATTATTTATCTTTCAATAATCTAATATAAATTTTGCACTTTCTTTTGACAGCGTACCACGCTAGTGGCTGCTACTTTACGTTGTCTTATTTTTCTATTTCACTGACTATATGTTTCTTTTATAGGTGGTTTATATATATATATATATATATATATATATATATATATATATATATATATATATATATATATAACGCTATATTACTCACAACTAAAGGTCTTTTCAGTGGGCAGAGTAAAAGTCGGGCTGGCAGACAAATTAGTGTATGTGCCTGAGGTAATATGATTAGACTACATAGGAAAATGACCTTGCAACTTTTTAATGTGCCATGCTTAAAAACTTACACACACATTTCACTGTTTAAGTCTATGGTTTCCTAAGTAGATATATTTTCCATATTACATTTTTGTGAAGAACCATATGCCTTTCTAAATTGACCCGTGCCATTCTTCTATGTGGTATGGGAGTGTTGGTTGCTTCTCTTTGTTGTACAGAGTTTCAGGTCGCAGGAGGTTTGTAATGGAATTCTTTGCACGAATTCCAGTAATTTAAATGTTGCTACCTTTGAGTTCATAGCATTGATTGCTTAGCAGAGGCAATAGGTATGCATGGATGGATGATCATTTCTTAATGCTGAAGAAGTCCAGTATATTATGATCATAAACATACACCCTAAGGTCCAACGAAAGCCAATCTTTGCCATAAATAAAGCATTACATAGTCTGAAATCATTTACATTATACTGTTAAATCTGCACCAAGTATTCACTCTTTCTTATTACTTCCCCTGGTATGTATCTTGCAGCGTGTCCTTTAAAAATATGCAACATGTTTCTGAGTAATTTTATTTATTTATAAATGAGATTCATTCATACATGACAATACTTTTTTCTACAGAAATTGCTACACTAAATTTTTAGATGCAGAATATCCAAGCATACTTCAAAAGCAAAGATGATTCATGGCAATGTGATATCTGTCATTACTACAATGGGGTCTTCTCAGGGAAGATAAGTGGGTATTTGCATTGGACTGATAGAGGGTAACTGGAGTAAGCCAGCTCTAGAGGAAGAGTATCTGTATATCCAGGAGTTTCTGGAATGCATTGAACAGACCTAAAACAGTTTTAGTGAGGGGTATAAAACAAGAAGCAAATTACTACTGTCACTTTCCCCAACAGGTTGAAAATCAGCACCTACATGAAAAAAAATTGTGTTTATCTGCAGCCAAATTTATCATTTTGAATTTCATACCCTTTCTTTATGAGGTTTCATGACACAAGTGTAATGCCCTGAGTAAAGTAACATTTAACTAAATTTGTGAGATAAAATGAGCATCCTTTGCCACTGATCATGCCTAAATTTAAGAATGAACTTAAATATTTACACTGAAGTATCCATTCACTGTCTTGTATTACTAAAGATAAGAGATTACAATAAAATGTGCCAGGCTTTGTAATCCCCTGTTGTGGAGCAGAAGCACATTTCACATTATTAAGCTTCTTTATTTTGGTGTCAGCCATCACATCACACTGTCACCTATAGCTTTTCATCTGACTTATGAAAATAATGTATAAAAATGGTTTTTGAACCAAAGCACAGACATTCACAAAATTAACACAATATGCTTATTTTACTGCAGAAGAGAATATCATTTTGAATTGAATCTGACATGTCTAATCAATGGAACATTAACCAGGTCATTTGCCATCTCAGTAAAGCAGAGGAGACAAAGCTTAGACTGTGCCCTACAAGCCAAGGTCCAACTAGCAGGCCTGAAGGTGAAATGCCTGGGTACACTGAGGTGGAAGTGAATGTTCAGTGCCACCTCAGCCTTGCAGAGTTGGGGTGGGGTTCTCAGTGCCAACTCACCTGTGTAGAGTGGGGGTTGTGAGTGATCTAGAAGCTTGAACACCAGGTGACTCCTGGCTTGGAGTGAAGTTCATCAACAAGAGAGTATAACTATTGTTGCTACTAAAGACATTGCAAGACATTGCACTGTGTCTTAACAACCTCTAGAATCAGGAGAGAGTAGGACATTGGAATATCAAATACAAAAATATAACTCTTGCCATCTGCTATTTCAATGAAAACTGCAAATTCCTTCTGCAAAATAGTAACAGCATTACAATGCCACAAAGATTAAAAAAAACCCTGACAGCCAAAAACAAATGCAGTTGCCCTAATACCCTAGGCACATTGATGTTGCTTAGTACAAATCTATGCAATCTAATCTGGGTAAGGACATACTAAAAGCACAGAACAAGACTAGGCAGGATATTTAACTTAATAAATACACTTAAAACAAGCTCATGGTACAGCTACGGGCAACTGAAGTTTGTATGTGATGTGACAATATAATACTGTATGACAGCTGAAGAGAGACAGGCAGAAAATACATCTTCTTTAGCCAGTCTTCTCATCTAAGGTTGATTGTTATGCTTCTAGGTGATAAAGAGTTTTAGTTGGTTCATGACATACACTAACAAAGTAGTACACATTTGCTACAAGGTTGGGGTAGTTTGCAGGAATTCACGTTTCTTTACATTGCCATGGTGGAGGAGATGCTGTACTTCACTTATACCATCAACTTAAATATGCCAAAGGCTACAGTCACACAACCTGGATAGTGAAGGAATTATTAATTTTCTTACAAAATTACCTACCTACTTCATCACTGTTGAGGATATGCAGTCTTGAACTTTGTATATTTACCTCATGCAGGATTAAAATGAATGCTTTCATGCATCTGGCTGATTTCTGTGAGTTGCCATCACCAAGTTGACAGTCGTGAAAACTGCCAGTGATTATACATGTTCTCATTTTTATTAGGGCAAACACTCAAACTGATTTCATGTCCCAGATGGATTTCACTGCTCTTCACACTGTCATTTTATTTCCTGCTGTTCCATGACAAATTCATCAGTTTGCACGTTTATAGTGCAGCACTCGTGTTATTATATTTAAAATCAGTCAGACTGGGATTCAGGCATTAACAGAATGAATGGACATTATAGGGTGAGGCCTTTGAAAAGTATTATGTAGTACCCATATACAATAATTTTGCTAAAAAGAGAATCAATGTGAACTATATTGTGAAACATTATTTCTGATATTTAAAATGACAAATCTGCAGTCAAGCTGCAATGAAATATACTAGTACAGACAGCACATTGCACACTACGGTTCAGGAAAACACTTAGGCCTAAAAGGCTTTGATTCTCTTAACAGAACATTTTTTAAACTAGTGAAAACTGTTCATGTACCTATTACACACAACCATATGAGACATTAGGTTATGTTATTGTGCAGCGTTGTAAATCACGATATCACAAGTCATCACAGTACATTAATAATATATATAAACCTTAGCAATGATTCCAACCTCAACCTCATCCTTAGTGGAATGAGAAACAAGGTTTGATGTTCAAGTCTGAAGTAGTAATCCCTTTTGTAAATCTATAGGAAGGGGGGACTTTTGAATTTGTTCACAAATTACCCAGAATCCAGAGTTTCAGGCAGCACAGCATCAGATATTAGTTAAGGCAGATTTATTCTGTATCCATGTTAAGTTAATATCAAATGATACATAACTCTGCGTTTAATTTCATCCACAGATCCAACACTATTGGTTTCGTAATTTAAGATTTCGATACACTGTCAAAGCATAAAGAGGGTGTTTTCTATTTTTATTTGGGATAGAAATTTTAATAGGAAGTTTTGAAGCTGTTAGCTGTTTAACAGAAATGTATCTGCTGGCATGTTAGCTATTGAAAATCTTGTCTAGAAGGCTAGCAGAAATGAAATAACTATTTCCATTATGATTTTTATTTCTGTTATCAGTGAGAATTAGTATTTCCTAAATACAATGAAAAGAGAAAAAAATCTATTTTAAAATAAGAATTCAATATATACGTGGAAGAGAGTAACATATGGAATAACTCCTACCTTTAATTTGTCAGTGTCATTAAAGTTTTATGTGCATATGGCTGTGATTTTTATGTTCAAAAGCTTACCTATGATGTGTGAAAGAAACATCAGTAAATAAACACTGACAATATGTGTATGGCTGGGGATAGCATAAACAGTATTTAACATGACATAACAGGCTTTTTATTTTCTCCAAAGAGTGCTAAAACAAATGTTTAAGTATGTTAGCTAATCTGCAAATCTCAGCAATCAGCTCACCACTGCCATAAATTTTCAGAGGATTTACAAATGTCTTATGTCCTTAATTCTGAATTTATTATTATTTCAGCAAGAAGAGATGAGCTCTTTCTCAAATTACTTCTGTTTAGCAGATGCAACTAATTATCTTCATTTAATTTATTGAGTTTAATATTCATTAAGCTGAACAGAGTCATTAGTCTTTCTTAAAAGCGTCTGCAGTCCATCCCTTTTTTAAATTTTTAAGAAGCTTTATGGTGATCTAGGAGGTCTATTATTTAGGTACCAATGCAGAAGTTCTTAGCAGAGGACAGGCTACTTGTCAATAAACCAAATAACTAGGTCTTACTTTTTTTCTTTATTCATGGATACAAGATGAATCAAATGTATTGAATTTTGGCCTCTTTTTATATGAAAATCTTGATGATCAAAGAGTGACACCATAGAGTTATTCACACTGAACAGAAAAGAGGAACTGACAGAACAGCCTGTAGTATCTAGAAAATACAGCATCACGATTGCCTTACATCTTACAATTCCTAAGCAGTGCATGTAATAAAACAAGATGTTGTTGTTGTGTCTTTCAGCTTTTCCTGGTTAGGGGTCGCCACAGCTGAACTCTGGTCCGCTAATGATTGGCAGTAGATTTTTACGTGCCGAGTTGCCAGCACTGATGCACAACCTTTAATGAAGGTGCACCCATTCATGCATGTCTCCACACAGAAGACGCTTTAGCTGAGAATCGAACAGGACAACGTCTTACTGTGAGGCGACAATGCTACCGCAGCACCACCACTGCAGTACTAAATGCAAGAAAAAAAATGAATGTGAAATACATGAAATAATGGTAGCAATTCACTTACTGCATAGTGGCATTAACCAGCCAATGGTATGCATGTCACATGGTACATATGGATGGCTGGCTGGATGGATGGATGGTACATATGTCAGAAGCTGCAGCTGATGCAGTCAGTGCCTTCCTAAAGTAGCTAAGGTTTTGATGTCAGGTATATTTCTACCAACACCTTATGCCAGGTTCCTCCAGCTTACCTAGCTATTTTTGCTCATGTCACTACCGTCTCATCTAGTTTATGCCAGATATGCTACCACCAGCAGCTGATGGTAGGTATTCCTTCCAACCTACATAATGTCAAGTGTGTTACTATCTAGTGCTAATGCAGGATACCCCTTTCCTAATAAGAGCTAATGCAGGACAACTTTTCCTAAAATAGTATAAAATATTTTACTACCTACAGATGATGCGATACACACCATCAAACTGCATAATGTCACATTTGTTATGCTGTACAGCTAATGCTGGATACCTTCTTTGCTCCTAGCTAATCCCAGCATGTGCTTCTATGAAAAACTTATGCAGAGCAAAATCATTTTAATCTTCCTTAGGTAATGTCACATTTATGACTACCTGCAGGTGATGCGGAATAGCCCTTCTAACCTGGAAGTTTGTGATATATTAGTGCATATTTCATAAACTAAAGCATCATGAAATGTGTTGCCAAACATTACTGAAACAGTATTGCGAGTCTACTTCAGCCTGTACAGTGCAATACAAGTCTGATACAGATCTACTCTGAATGCAGTGGAGGGGCTCAGATACCTTAAAAATTACTTGCATGGAAGCTGTGCTGGTGCTGTATATGTGATACATGGGGAAATGTGGGTGACATGCACAAACACTGACATAGACATCACTTCCAATGGCAATCTGTTATGCAACCATGTAGACAATAAGTCACTCTTGATGGCACTTTATGTGTTCTACATACAGTATGAGTGGTCATGATGCAAATAAAACAATGGGGATGTAAACATTTCTTAGTCTGCTGCCACAGAATGATATCATTTTTCTACTGATAATTCCACTGATCCAGAGACTCTTTTACAGAGCAGTGTGCTATGTAATTTAAATTGTTCAGTAGCAAACCTCCCACAAGAATTCTTTATATTAGACATTACATGTGTGTCTACAATAATGCTTAATGCTATATGACCTACCTCCTTCTCAATGCTCATAGTGCTTAAACAATACAAACCATGTTTCTTAGGGCTGTGTGCCGATAGTCAAGGAGCAGAAATGACTATTTCTGTATACTTTCATGAAATGCGGCTATAGCAAAATGTACACATTCAGCAGTTATCTCCTAGCCAAGTACTTCAAGGAGGTGGACCCACCATACAGCAGTACCTTCAGTGTAGGATAAATGTGTACTTTTATAATAAACATTATTGAGATGAACAGATGAAAGGGTATTTTAGTTTTCATGTATTATACACATCTATCACATTATTAAGAGCTGTCTTTGGCTGTTTTCAAACAAGCCCTGAGTCATTGACACCTAAACAGCACAAAGAATAAGTTCACCACAAATCTAATCAGTGTGCTGTATAGTGTTAGTGCAGTCATTGTCTATGTATCTCATCTGTCCCCATAATACTGGCAGCCATCTATGCTTAAACTTCTCCACTGACTCCAAAATTGTCTCCCAGGACAAATTATATGACAAAAGTGTCGTAATATAATGTAGATGTTTTTGAATCCTGCCATCTTCACCTGTGACCTACAAATACATTCTGCCAAGCTGTTTGCGTTCTTAGATATAAAACATAATATTCCAAAATCACCGGCATTATCAACATGAGGATCATTCCATTTAGTGTCAAGATGAATAATTCTCATCTGTAAAGCTGAATAAAGCTGGTGACTATGCATTCTGTATGGATGGAGGTCTTCCTCCTTCATATTACATTTAACGAACTGTGTCTCAGACGACCCTAATATTTCATTATTATTTATTTACATTGGATTGCTAGAAAAGTCTGACTGGGTAGGTGTTTATTTTCACTGGTGGATCAGGCAGAAAAGCTCCAAAGTGTTACAAAAACAATTTAAGAACAATAATTTTACAATCTTCAAAAATAATAGAAAACATGTACAGTTTAAATAATTATACCAAATTAGATATAATGTGAAAACACTGGTGAAGAAAAGATGCAACTTATAGATCAATGGCTTAATGTTTAAAGAAATGTTACCAGTTTAGAGAAATCAAAGGTAAGTTAGTATAATATAAACAGTAACCACAATATGAAATGTGAAAGAAAAAAATAGGGTTATGGTATATTTAGAAAAAGAGTTGAGAGAGAAATAGATTGAAGTAAGGAAGTGACTAAAGAAGGAGGTGTAAGGTATGAAAAGGTGCTTGTTCATAATTAGGGATATAGCTTATTTTGGGTCAACCAAGAACAGAGACATATTTTGGCTAGGAAATCTACAGAATGGTTGTAAATGACTGGATGGCATTGGCCTGATGGAGACAGGTGAGGAGTTTCAGGCCTTAGCAACATGGTATGAGTAATAGGCAGATATTTATTATTAATATAATTACTATTATTGTTAGTGAATTTTTTAAACATGTAAGCCCACTATGCTGACGTTTATCTCTTCTTGGGCAATGAGGGAGCACAGTCTGGTTAAGTGACTTGCACAAAGTCATACTGTATTCACATGGGAACAGGAATCAAAGTCATGACTACAACATGAAGCTTGTTAACTGTCTTAATTATGTGTTCTAAACTGTCAAACCCAAATTGAATAATTAGAATCTAGCATTTAAGTGTTTGCTGTAGTAGTGAAATGGCAGACAAAACATATAGGGTATCATTTATTTTATACTTGTGTTTGTTTTATGTACAGTATGTCTGTAATAGGCTAATGAGGCTATCTGCCATATCATATTTTCCCATTGAGATATAAGCTAGTTTTAGGGGCTAACCTAAATATATGGGGGTTGTCAGTGACAGTCAGCTGCAGCTGTATAGGATGGATACAGAGGTATCAAAGAAAAAAACTGCCAACTAGCAAGTGCCACTTAAGAGTACCTAGTTTGCATATCATCTTATTTTATAATAGTCCGCAGCTTTATGTTACCCAAAAGCCACTTCTCTCTGCATTCAACTATTATTTCTTTGAGGTTCCCATTTCAGATTCCCCAAACTATGTGATTTCTTAACCCTCACGTCCATCATATGTATTTTCATCACTTTTCTCTTTATCCTTGAATATCCCTTTCTCTGTAAGATGCAACATCTTCAACTTGCTCATACCCTTTATGTGTTTAAATGTGTCTGTTTTGTCCCTAATCACTGTGATGTCATCTGGCATATATCTTTAGTTTCTTTTTACATCTTTTTAGTGCATACTGCATCATTTTTGCTGTGTTTTCTCGTGCTTTTTTCAAGCCTTGCAGTACAGTGGAAGAGTACCTTATGCTTCTTGGAACCAGCCTGCAACCTGATACTGACTGGTTGTGGTTAGTCCATCTGATATAATTATATCTAAGTTTATTTTGTTCTTGTCTGTATCTTACATATCATGGTGGTGTCTTGCTTTTAATTTTTATTATCCAGTGCTAAATCCTGCAGCTTTATGAAGTGAATATTTTTGGCTGTTTAGTACAGATTATTATGGCTATGAGCTGATATCAGGGCTCTTCTTGTAGTCCAGGGTTTGACTCACTCCATTCACTTGTTACATGAAGCTAAACAAGTTACTTAATCAGATGGTGTTTTGAAATTACCCTGAAAAGAGACACTGGCTTTAACAAAGATTTAATTCTTTCTCTAAACTTGCAAAATTTGTATTATACAATCCACCTACCTTCTGTATTATTAAGCTATTTCCCTTCCATTCTCATAAGTGGCATTTACATTGAAATTTAAGAAGACTGATATCATAACTACACCTTGTGCTACATCATGCATAACTCAAGATTCACCATTGTTTTCCACTTACTATTCCCCCTGTGTCCTATTGTATTTTATGTGTTTTAATCCATAACATCATCAGAAGATATTTTTTAAAGCCAACTAATCTTTATAAAGATATTCAACTGATGTTGTCAAGTGGCTTTCTAAATTCGTCCATCCATCCATCCATCCATCCATCCATCCATCCATCCATCCATCCATCCATCCATCCATCCATCCACAACTCCTTTTCCCATGGGGTTGGGGTGTCACTTCAACAGTGACAGTCATCTAGAGCCAAGGTTCAAACTGCCAGGTGGCTAGCTGCACCACAACTGTAAATGGCTTTCTAAATATTCATATAAAATTAAAATGTCTATGAAAAATAAAAACTGGAACATGTGACATATTAAAAAAATGTTAGGTGGATTTGCTGGCCATATCCATGTCCTTTATCAATTGTCTTATTTTTTTTGGTGTATCAGTGAAATAACTTAGATTTGATAGTCATACTTGAAAATTATGTGATAAATCTGACCTAATCATCACTGAGCAGAGGTCAATCCCTCAAATTTATCAATTGGTCTTCCAAATAATATGTAAAGTCAAGTGGCTACTCCCTTATATAATTCACTGCTGTCCTATGAAAACCAGTCTAGACAAAAGGGGCCCTATCCAAGAGACTATGTCATGGTTTCAAATGGTAGTCCAAAGTGCAACATGCTTTCATCAGTGCCGAACAGCTAATCTTAAGGTACTTATCTTAAGTATCTTGTCTGCACTAGTATATCATGGAGCTATAAGTCCTGAGAGCATTAGCGTTCTCCTTATCAGTCCATGCATTGCATTAGTAAAGGCTCTCTGCCACCCATACACATACACAAAAGTGCACACACACACACACACACACACACACACACACACACACACACACACACACACACACACACATACTCACTCACACATACAAAAACACACATATGCACGCATACATCATTTTTTCAGTTTTTCAGTCTTATTCATACCCCTACATACATGCACAGATCCCCTTCAGAAGCTCAAAGTTTCAAAACTTCAAAATTCTAAAGGCTGAGACCATAAGTTCTAAGTTTTGAAACTTCAAACATTTTGAATGGAGATCGCCGTGCAGTGTGGAATAGGATATATACCATTTTCTTCACTGTAGTGTGATCTCGGAGTTAATTAGCATGGGGTTTGGGGAATACATGGGGGCTTGCCCCCTGGAAAAAGATAAAAAAATTGTTTATTTATTTTTAATTAGGTTTTCGAAGTTTCAAAACTTTGATCTTATGGTCTTAGCTGTTTGAAGTTCGAAGTTTTGAAAGTTCAAGCTTCTGAAGGTGATCCACATGAACACACATGTCCACATACATAAATAAATACATGCACAAGCAAATAAAGCCCAACCCTATCATCTAAGCTGGACTTATCTGCACTGAGACTACTTGCTTTGATGACTAAAGCAGGCTACATGAACATTTCTGGCGGACTGACCATAGTAAATTAGCAGTAGCCACTACCTCTAACTGTTGCACATGAGACTAATCTACATATTCAGGCCCATGTTAGGGGAAAAACGTAATCAGAAACCAGTCTAAGAACTGTAATGGTTTATGGCACTGAGAACATTTTCCAAGGTAAGACTTCTGCATATAATAAGCCTTTCTGAATCCCAGAGCATATATGGCATGACCACACCTCTCAAGTGTTCCTTATTATGAGGAACGTACCTCATTTGGAAGTCTTAAAAAGTTCATGCTCTTCAAAGTTCCACATTGAAAGGCTGTCACTCATCCAGTGTTAGGAACCTTCTAAGGGAAATCCATGGTAAATAGAAATGAATCATATTAATTCATTAAAAGATCTTCTTTATAAGTAAAACCAGAATATTTTAGCCATCCTATGAACTTCCTAGTTGAAGATGTTAGTAAGCCATTAGTGTGTGTTCCACATTTTGCCCATTTGTTCCACGTTATCCTCATTTTGGAAACTGAAGGTTCAGAGCTATGGCCATGACAAAAATGTGCTGGAATGCATTAGGTGTCTGGCCAGATGCTTCCATGACAAATAAAAATAATAAACCCTCCAGTGATCCTGCTTTCCTTCCTGGTGAGTGGAGGAAGCACTTTGGACTTCTGTCATACTTTTTTTTTTTCTATGTGGTTGTTTTATTTTTTTCAGGTTTGGTATAGCATGTATGACAGAACCATTTTTTTTCTAAATATTCACTAGGTGCAGCTGTCTTTAATAGTTGAGTTTTGTGATAGATGTATATGGAGGTTTGCCTGAGAGATAATGTCAGACCCTCTGCAGAAATGTTAGTAGCAGCCTCCCTGGTAAATGTTTGTATCAGGCAATTCTGTGACAGAATTCCAGCTACTGGTAATTGAGCCTAAAATATATTGAATCTTACCCCCCCCCAAAAAAAAAAAAACAGCTCACAGCTTTATGAAATTTTGACAATATCTTCATTATCCCCATGCAATGTATTAATTTTTAAAACCTGCCTTGATAATTCAAACAGTATAGTACAAATAGTAAAGGCTATGAGTTATTAATCAACAGTATCCTCTTGTCCAAGTATCAATTTTGTAAGTCTTCTCTGAAGTCTGTGGTTAAATAAGCTTAACTGTTTCATAGCTAGAAAGGAAAAACAATGCAATCGCAAGACATTTTTTTGTTGACACATGCATTTACAGTTTGCCATATGTAGGTTCTGTTTTAAGCAAGCTCACCTTGTACATAAATATGTACCTTCCAAGTTCTCATTGCCTATTTTATTTTCAAATCTTATGTAACAGCTGCCTCTAAAACTCAAATTATTTTTGAGTGTAAACTATTAGGTGTTAACAACAGCTGCAGATAGTGCAGAGGTTTAAGGCTATGATCTGTAGTTGCTCTGGTGCAGGGCTTCATTAGCTTAAGGCTATGATCTATAGTTCCTCTGGTGCAGGGCTTCATTAGCTTAAGGATATGATCTGTAGTTCCTCTGGTGCAGGGCTTCATTAGCTTAAGGATATGATCTGTAGTTCCTCTGGTAAAGGGCTTCATTAGCTTAAAGATATGATCTGTAGTTCCTCTGGTGCAGGGCTTCATTAGCTTAAGGATATGATCTATAGTTCCTCTGGTACAGGGCTTCATTAGCTTACTTCTCATCTAATCACTGTGTGATATGTAGTAAGTCAATTAACTAGGTGTGGGCTCACCTATTTAGCAAACAGGTATCTGTTATTAACTGACCGATGCTGCCTCCACTTAAACAGAAATATAAATACAGTGATAGCTTATGGAGATGGTGCTGCAGAAAGAATGGTTTACTGCTAAGAAACTCGTTTTCCCCAAGTAATTTGTCCTAAGCATTATTAAGATATAAATTCAGTGGTATGAAGACATGGCTAATCGGGTTAGGTGGATAATTATTCAAAGCTAGAGAAAGGATTAAGGAGTTGCAGAAGTATTCCTAAAGCATAATCCTTACTGTCTGCATACTTCTTAGTGACACTCTCTAAAATAATAGCTTTTAAATAACAAATACCAAAGCCTACATTCAGTGTGGAGGCTGCTACTTTGCAACTTGCTCTAATCACCTCAAGTACCTGCTAAAGCAGGGGGAGGTTTGTTTATTTATATTGCCACTCTTAGGACACAATAATGCTTGGTATGAGGTTCATAATGACATGCTAGATGTTGCCACTACTAAAACATACAATCATGCACCATTCAAAGTAAGACCTATATCTACAGGCTTTAACATTCCAACTCTTATCCTTGACCTAAATCAAATTTACTAAAAACAGTCAGGGTAGTATAACAAAACACGGTGTGCAAACACACATCACTCAAAAGTGCTGTTCAGATCTTCAATGAGCCAATAAGTCACTCTTCTTCCACTAAACCTGAATGATCAACCCACAACTCAGCCTAGATGGCTCACGGTATGCAAACCCAAATGTATTCCTTCATTACCCTACACCTAATCCTTACATCCCCTCCATCTTGTAATTGTCCTCAGTAACTTCAACACTGCCAAATCACTTTATGACACCCATCTAATAGCACATTTCCTGTGATACCTTAAATCCAATGTATTTCACTGCAACTGTACATAATGATTAACTCCTCATAGGATTCTACAAAATGTAAAGGGCAATTTTAATGAAATCATATGCAATGATGTATAAAATGAGGGAGAGAGATGTTATGGATATATGACATACTATATCTGCCCTCCTAGAAGAAGAAAAACAGCCAGCAGGGTAGTGTTGCAATTCACAAAATCCCAGTAATCTACTATGTTTTGGTCAGACACCTATGCAAATGAAGAAAAGCAAACCCAAAATCAGGAGAAGAAGATAAAAGAAGAAAGAAAAAAGAAAGATGAGACACTCCACAACAAATGCTGCTGCCTGGTGCTTCCAGTTTATATCCTACACAGCAGCACATGATCATAATGTGCAACAGCACAAGTCACCAGTGTCTTCAAACAACGTCCTACTGCCTACAGCATAACACCTTTCTTCCCCTTGAAAGTACACTGCATATTGTGCTTCCTCACGTTGGGCAGGGTGGGGAAGTCACTGCTTCCTCAAGTGGGGTAGGGAGGCAATCTCTCTCATATAGTCACACATTTTATATGAAGTAGTCTAGTACAACTTATTTTACTGCCCTGTCAATTCATTAGTAGGGCAATCAGAATGGTCCTATCAGTAGACTGAAATGAAGAAGAAATTTTACTCCCCGGTCAACTCATTCATATGCCGGTTGTACCATTCCTATACAGTGACTGAATTCTGAATGACATTTAAACCTAGAAAACTATCCCATAATTCTCTAGTGCACTGACCAAACAGTCTGTTGTCCTCACATTGCCCTAAACTTTTAATATTAAAGAATTCCTTCCCAACCCTCTACATCACTTCACCATTGTCCTGGGTTGGATATCAAATGTTTAGTCAACCCATTAGTCTGTTTACCATATCTTATATCACTAAGATTTTGTATAATGCACTGTTTCAAAGTTCTATTACTTTTGCCCATGTGAAATCCTTTGTATTTTGGCAAGAGGGTAAATCAACAATATTTTACATGCAGCATCCAAACATTCCTAACTTCAACGGGCCGCCTAAAATTCATAAGCATCCCCAGGACCCTCCATTTCATTTGATAGTAGCGGGAGTTGGATGGGTTACTGAACCATTGTCAGTTTTTATTGAAATAAAACTTAAACCAGTGATAGCCAATGCACCTACTGTTTTACAAGATAAGCAACAGTTCCTCGAGAACTTGTCTTTGTCAATGACAGAAATTAGGGATTTAACAAGTATTCACATGGTAACAAGGGATGTACAGAATCTGATTACAGTTATACCCAATACACATGGGTTAGATTCTGTGAGAACATATCTGAGACAAAAGAGTCATTATGAAATAAGTGCCATAAGTGTCATATGCTCTCTATTGAATGTGGCGTTGAATAACAACGTGGTTATCTATGACAATAGCTTTTATGTACAACAACAAGGCATAACTATGGGCACCTCGTGTGCTAATAGCTACGCCAATATTGTAATGGCAAGCTGGGAAGAGATTATGCACTTGGAGGTAACAACTACAGGCAATGCATACATTTTTATAGACTCTTTGTTGATGATATTTTTATTTTATGGGAAGGCACGGTTGAGTTGTTAGATCAGTCTGTCATCTATTTAAATACTACAACTGATTTCTTGAAATTTACTCGAAAATTTTCATCAGAACAAATAAAATTCTTGGATTTTTGCCTCAAAATCAATAAGCAAGGCAAAATGGAAACAATTATTTTTATTTTAATTCATTTATTTATTTGACATTTATTAACGAAGTTAGACTGACTGGGCAAAAAGCCCTTTTTCAGTGGACACCTGAGGAAAAAGCTCCAGTAGTACATAAAAGTAACATAACAGGTAAGATATTACAGTGAGCAAGTTGCACCTAAACTAAGCATACATATTACAAAGTACAAAACTATCAGAAAATGCTGACCAAGTAACAACATACAAAAATAATGTACAATATAGAAATTATAAAATAATACAGTCAGTATCTTACATAACTAGGAAAAGAAAAGAAAAATAGCAAAAGAGGTCACAGGTTAGCAGAGGTCATAGGAGAAGCAGAAGATTTAAAGGTATATAGGATGTATAGGGTGTAAGCCCTGTAGGAAACAAAGAGGTCAGTGACCAGCGAACAGTATGCAAAGATGAAAGTACAACCAGAAAATGTTAGCATATTATAAGGAAGCAGCAGAGGGAGGTGGAAGAGATAAGCAGCAAAGTTGTATAAGGTAAAATAAAATTAAGCTGACTTGCAGAGGAGGCAATAGTAGAAGAGTGGAAGGTATGTTAAGCAGGGTCATTACATAGGCAAGGCCAAGCTTTGTAGAGGCTTTCTTTCAGGATTGTTTTAAAAGACTTAGGGTTAGTGACAGATCTTACACTTAAGGGTAGTTTATTCCAGGTGTTTGCTACAGAATAACTGTAGGGGGAGTTTACCAATATTTTTATTAGGCTTATAAATTTCAATAAATGCTGTTGAGAGCTACAGAGGGCATGGTTTGGAGTTTAAGGCTGGATTAACGTAGAGAGAGAGAGAGAGAGAGAGAGGCATGAGGAGGGAATCATTTAAGACAGAGTGAGCCATGAGAAGCTGGGGTAGTAGAATTTGGTGATGAAATTCCAACCATAGTAGTCTTTTTAGAGCAATGCAGTGGTGGGTACAATAAGGTTAGTTGAAGGCAAATTTTTCAATTTTATTATAGATGAGTTCTAGTTTAGATAGAAGACTGGATTGGAGATTGATGAGTTTAGGGGATGCAGAGAGTAATGTGGGAATTAGGAAAGCTTGTGCAAGGGTGCATCCTGAAGCATTTCCTGAGACATTTTTTTATGCCTGTATAATATGCCCAACTTTTGATGTGTCTTTCTGATGCATTTCTGAGTGTGAAGATCGAACTTTAACTGGTCATCAATAAGAACACCTAGGAGTTTAGTGTAGGGTTCAATGGAGATAATTGGGTTGTTGAGGGAGGAAACAGAAAAGGTGGCTTTGTGATGTTAGAAAGTTGAAGGGAGGAATAGGAGAAGTTTGGTTTTATTTGGCTAAAGTAACAGTTGGTTAGAAGTCAGCCATCTTTTGACTGCATGAAGGGAGTCTTCGGTGATGGGTATGGAGGTGAGTGATGCTGTTGGAGCAGGAGATGATTGTAAAGTCATCAGCACATTGGACAATGGTAGACAGTGGGCAGGAGGAGTGGAGGTCATTGATAAACATTTTAAAGAGTAGGGGTCCCAGGATGGAACCTTGCGGTACCCGTGTTTGAATAGGTAGGAAGGGAGAGATGTTGGTTTCCCATTTCACTGCCTGGAATCTGTTAGAGAGGTAGCTGGAGAACCAAGATAGCATAGAGTTAGAGAGGTTTAGAGAAGTTAGTTTGCTTAGCATTAGTTTATGTGACATGGTATCAAAGGCTTTGCAGCAATCAAGAAACAAGCAGGAGACTAACTTATTGTTGTCAAGAGAGTTTACAGTAGTATCTATGAAGAATGTCAGAGCAATAGCTATACTGTGTTTTGGGCAAAAAACATGCTCTGTGGGTGTGAGAAGATTTTTGTGTAGAAGGTGGGCAAGAAGCTGTTTGTGAATGCATTTCTCTAGAATTTTTGACAGGGGAGACAAGATGGCAATTGGCCGGAAATGAGCAAGGGTCATTTGCGTTTCTACCTTTATGTAAGGGAAGGATGTAGAGTTTTTTTCCCATATGTTAGGGACAGTACATTCCTTAATGGATCTATTGACTAATAATGGAAATGGGGAAGGCAATAGAATTGGCAGCAATTTTTAAAAATTGTGGAGGTAGATTGGCAACTGAAAGAGAACAAGTTTTAAGTTTGCTAATAAGGGATTTAATATAATCTATGGGGATGGGTTTCCAAGAGAAGATGAGAGATGGGGTAGGTATAGACAATGTGGGATGGGAGATATTGTCATTCTTGCTAAGGTTGAGGATAGTGTCAATGAAGAAGGTATTAAGGAAGGTAGCAGTGTCAGTGGCATTACTTTTAGGGCAGTGGTTAGGGGATGATGGGCTCCCTGGATGCGGCAGTTTATTAACTGAGTACCAGACATTTTGGGGGTTGGAGTAGGGGGTTGTTCAGTGGATTCTGGAAGATGTTTTGTTTGTCAAGGGTTACCTTTTTCTTTGGTTAAATTATGGAGCTCTCTATAGATTTGAAAATCAGTGAGTGATTTGGATTTTTTCTACTTTTTCCACATGCTATCTCTGTTGTTCATGGGGGTTCGGGTGGCTTGTGTTAACCAGGGGGCATATTGGGTTTTGAATCTAAGTTTCCTGAGGGGGACAGGGAGTTGAGTGTGTGTAGAAGGATGTTGTTGAAATCCAGGACAGCTTGCTCTAAGGGGAGATTTTAGAGGAAGAACCAATTGATTGAAGAGAGCTGGTGGTTCAAAATTTCTGGATTAAAGTTAGAGAGTTTGTGGTACTCCTTGCATTGCTGGTTTTGCGTAGTTGAGAAGAGTGTCTAAGTATATAGGTGGGTGGATGATTGCTAAGGGTATTAGGCAGTGTAGAGTAGTTGTGACAGTGATTAGAAGTAGAGGTAAGGACTCAGTCAAGACTGGAGCCATAATTGGTACATTTGTTTAGGCAAACAGGGGTGGAGATTAGTTGGGAGAATCCAAAGAGATTGATGGAGGAGTTAGGGGAATCAGTGCTGAGAACATTACAGTCAATGTTAACATCACCCAGGATAATAGTTTCATAAGAAATAGTCTGCAATATCCAAGGGAGAAAGGGCTCTATGGTAGGGATATTGTTGCATGGAAGAATGTATATGGAGGCAATAGCTAATGTTTTGTCATTATTTAATTGACAATCAGCAATGAGAATTTTGGCTGGGTGAAAGTCTGAGAAAGAGATTGAAAGTGGTTGAAGAGTGAACCTGTTAAAGTAAAATATATCAACACCTCCACCTTTCTTCTTAAGCCTATCATGGCGGAGGATGTTATAACCTGGTGGAAGTATTTATGTGTCAGATATATGAGGTTTAAGTCAAGTTTCTTAGAGACAGAGGATGTCATGGGTGAGTAAGGAAATCCAGGCATGGAAACAGGAGATTTTATTCATGATATTTTGAATGTTCATTGCTAGAAAAGATAGGTTTTTGGTGGGTGAAGATGTGAGAGTCTGAGAGGAATAAGGGGTAGAGAATTGGGGATGTGAGGTGGGAGAGAAGAACTATGATTAGGCCCTGTGCTTGGATGTATGTCACCTGATAGTAATAGATTTAAGAAGAAAAGTATGAGATATGTAAGTAAATTATGTTGGTGGAAGATTTTTGCTTTCATTTTGAGGGGGAATGTAGACAGGAAGAATATCTTAATTTTGTTCAAGATAGTGTTAGAATGAGGAACTAGAGATGGGGTTATTGGGAAGGAATAGGTGGCAGAGAGAGTGACTAAAGGGGTATGTAGAAGTAAGTGTATGAATCCTAAGTGGGAGAGTGTATTGATAAGAGGTGGTGGTGTAGGTAATGCAGAGGATGGAAGTGGAGAAAATAATAAGAATTAAGCTGTTGAAGAAATATGGGTTTAAAGTGAACATAGTGAGGCAGAGGTTATGGGTTTTGGTAGGTAAGTCTTTAATAATAGTGGTGGGGGATGTCAGATACAGTCCTATAAGATACTGTAGATGTTAGAAATTTACAGGAGGTAATTATTGATTGAAGGATGTTTGAGGAAGTAAGGAGGGGAGGGGGAAGTGGATAATGGGCCTAGAGTATAAGTCAAATGAAAGTGGGGGTTGGGAATTGGGAAAGAGTATGAGAGTGGAGTGAGCCTGAGTATAGTGAGGGCAAATGGAGTGGGTTGTACCGGGTCCTAGAAACTGGAAATAGTAAAAAAAAAAACAATCAGAGAAGGGGTGAGTCTTTGTTTTGTTGGAAAAGAAAGGAAAGTGGCATTTGGAGTGCCAGGGAGAGAAAGTCAGGAAATAGAAGTAGTCGAGTGGGAGGGTATCAAGGCTGCAGAGAGTGTAAAAAAGTTAAAACAGTACAGTTAGTTTAGTTGGGGGTGAGTACAGAAATTGCCAACGTGAATTTACAGCAAGTGTGGTAAATATAACAGCCAGATATGCTTAATGAGGGTGATGAGATCAGAAGATCAGACAGGGATTAAAAGCAGAGGAATGCAAGCAGTAAATAAATCTCATTATAAGAGCAAAAAAGTTGAAAGAGTGGAGGGGAAGCAGCAGAGTAACTACAGGTAGAGAGGGAAGGGTAGGTGGAAAAGTAAATAGAAAAAGAAAAAAGAAAAGCTAAGGAGTAGGGTGGAGGAGGAGGAGGAGGGGACAGTGGATGGAAACATGGACAGAGGGATGGTACAACTGACAAAGTGTATACCTGAGAGAAAAGGAAGCCTAAAGAGGTACGTTGTGATATAGCTGTAAAAAGGGGGGGGTGAGTTTGGTGGTGTGCTTAAAAACTATAGATGAGGTACGAAAGGAATGTAGATACGTTTCATATAAAACTGTAACATGCACAAAACTATCAAAGTATAAGTTTGAGGCACAGTTGGTCTGTGTAGAGGTGGTTTTCAGGTATAGTCTGGGTGGAAGGTATGTTCTACACGGCTTGGTTGAAACAGCAGTTACCGCCTTGCAGTTTTGAGCTATACACACTAAGGAGTAATGGAGCACAACATTTTATGTTAAAGTTGTCACACCACCAAAAATAGACCTGCATGATGTTAGAATAGCAAGAGACAGTGGAAAGAGATGGCATGAAATGCCAGTGAAGAGATTTCAGATATTTAAGAATGCTGTTGGAGAAACAATTTACTACATTGAGAAAGTCAGCATCCAAGATATACATTTAATAATACCATAATAGGGCAGTTGCTGAAAACATTGAGACTACATACAAAGAATGTAGATATGATCAAGTGACTGAAGATCTAGTAAGTAATATCTATGACGAAGACTATTCTGTGAAAGCAGTCCAAACAAATTAAAGAGAATAAAATGCCTTAGACAGAGCAAAGGGAAACCATATTTCAAAAAATTTGAACAGAAGAAAAAGCTACTAATGAGAACCAGAATAAAAGAGATAGAAAAGTTAAACTAACTCTAACGTATAGCAGCAGTATTGGTGTGGTATGTGAGTTTATGAAGCATAAATGGAAAATTTTAACAACAAGTGAAGAACTGAGGAAAATACAGGGTGACAAACCACATTTTGCATTCAAGAAAGCCAAATCATCAAAACGTAGACTCTGCTATTATGGTCAAACAGATGGCCACACAGAACTACATCCTGTATTATTAACTAAAGAACGCACCTATCCTTGTAATAGGCGCAAGGCATGTAAATTTATAGATACTGGCAAAAGATTTCAACCTGCAATAACAGGGAGAATATAAACATTGAGAAGATATGCTAATTGCTGCATGAAAAATATTGCTTATTTAGCCTCTTGCCAAAAATGCAATGTATTTTACGTAGGCAAAAGAAATGGAACTTTGAAAGAGCGCATAATACAACATCTTAGTGATATAAGATGTGATAAACAGACTAATGGGTTGGCTAAACATTTGAAATCCAACCCAGGACACTCTTCTTATTATTTATGGTGGTACAAGTAGTGAATAAAAGCCTAAGGGGAGGAGATTTAGCAAATAAAACTGAACTAGTTAAACTTCATTGGGTAATAACAATGTAAGCAGAGAAAGAGCCAAGACTTAGTTACAATGTTTCATTAAAGCCAGCCCTGAAAAGGTGGAAGCTGCTACACTAACTGGCTTCACTTGATAAGAATGAGTTTAAATCTCAGATTTTTTAAGAGTTTTTAAAGATCTGAAGAAGGGCAAGTCCCAAAAGCACTCATCTTTTAATAAACCTGATTTTTATGCCTTGGACCATGGTTATCATGTCCGGTTTTGCTGTATTTGAAAAAATATATACCTATATCTATCTATATATATATATATATATATATATATATATATATATATATATATATATATATATATATATACACATATATACACACACACACACACACACACACACACACACACACACACACACACACACACACACACACACACACACACAGACAAACACACAGACATTTATTTACATGTTTACAGGTTTACAGGTAGGTTAAAAATCTCCACTCTCACTGAAGCTGTGTTCAAGAGTTAATATACTATATGCAAAACTGAACATCTGAGCATAAAGGGGGGATGAATAAGGAAACACAAAGTTAGAAAACTGAAAAAAATATACATTTCAGTAAGCTTTCTTATGAAATAAATATTCCAAAAGTAAATGCACAGATATGTCCAAATGTTTTTAGCTCAAATGTAGAGAAATAAACAGATCACATTATATGTTGATCTGGCAGTTAGTGCAGAGAATTAATGTACCGAGCTGATAATGAGTTGCTTCATGTATTTAAAGGTGCAGAATTGCTTTAACCTGTTTGCCTATTGTGTGAATCTAAGCATGTCAGTCAGCCAGGAACTGCTCACAGATCACTTCTCAAAGGGGCACTTGTGCTCTGTGGGCTTACCTGCTTTACATTTGTATAAAATGAGAATCATCCTTTAAGTGCACTAAGTTTAAGAGTATGGAGCCCTTGCAGCTATAGCTACAAATTTTAATGTTGTCTATCACAGTCATTGGTTGCCGGACTGATTTGTCTCAATTTCATGGTCTGTCTCTTGGAGAGTAGAGATAAACCATATGGGTAAATAAACATACTGCCTCAATTTTCCAACTAACCACACTAAATTCATATATCCATAAAGTATCCCTCTCCTGAGTGTTGTATCAGACACACACACATGCACACACGCACACATGCACACACGCACACACACACACACACACACACACACACACACACACACACACACACACACACACACACACACACGCATATTTTTCTATTTTCTATCAATCTATCTATGTATGTTTGTTTGTGTTTATTGGGTTACTGCCTTGATCTCAGTGGGTCATGGACTGTTTACAGGCACAATCCAAGTTAATTTGATCACATAAGAAACAAGCAAAACATACTCACAAATGCAAAATTTTGCTAAAACATATTTACATACTTAAAGATCTATGAATATACTAAAACATTAAAGATAAAGTACAGAAAAACAATTTACAAATGTCAAAACATATGAGAGGAACTGGCACCAGGGATGCTTAGCAGAGGTTGACAGTTAAGGTGTAGTAATCACAAATGAGAAGATAACCAAAAGTATAACAGCACTGTATATTAGAAGGAGAGTGAAACAATATTATTTGAGAGGTATAGAGCATTTATTGCGGGTCTATATTATATTGACAAAAAATCAAAATGTCAAATGCTCATATGAGCAGAAATGCAGGAATTCAAAATCGGTATTGAGATCGCACTACAGCGAGGAACAGTCAAATATTCCGATCTTCACTGTACTGCGATCCACAAAAAAAAATATCAAGTTGCTGAATTTCCTCTCATGTGAGCGCTCGACATATTGATTTTTCAGCGATCTAATGTAGACCCAGTATTGCAGCAGGAAAAGAGAAAAATGGAATTAAAAAAGAGAAATAGATATGGGGAGAATGTAGAGGAATAAAGGTAGGAAGGAGGGGAAATGTGAGAGGTAAGATAAGGGGATGGGAGGAAGTATGAATGTGAGTACAAAGTGTAGGACAGAGAGGTCATAGTGGTGTTTGAGGAGTTATAGTGAGGTGTAGAACTAAGACGAGATGAGAAAAGGAAAAATAAAACTAGGTTTAAGGAGTATGAGAGAGGATATGCTAATGGACTGTAAACATCACAGGGCTGATGCATTGTGTCATTGCATAGTGGTGTTTGAGGAGTTATAGTGAGGTGTAGAACTAAGACGAGATGAGAAAAGGAAAAATAAAACTAGGTTTAAGGAGTATGAGAGAGGATATGCTAATGGACTGTAAACATCACAGGGCTGATGCATTGTGTCCTTATTGAGGGCCTCTGTACTGCATCTACATGAATATTTATTCATTGAGTTGCTGTCTGAAGTTCTGGATGTTTTTGATCATCTTTGAGAGTGAGAGGAAGGAATCCCATAGCTTACGTACAAGGATTGAGAACACACAGTCAATGCAGTAGTGTTTGGTTTTTTGGAGAGTACAGGGTGGGGTGAGATTGTAAGATGCTCCTGAGGATATTTGAGGGAATTTTGGTGAAAAGTTTATCTCTCAGAGTGGAAGATGTCTTTGGGTGCTTTGGCTATTTTTTATTGTATAAATAGCATTGTTTTAGTTTATGAGTGATTGAAAGCA
Organism: Protopterus annectens; assembly: GCF_019279795.1. Taxonomy (NCBI): domain Eukaryota; kingdom Metazoa; phylum Chordata; order Ceratodontiformes; family Protopteridae; genus Protopterus; species Protopterus annectens. The sequence continues at coordinate 1,943,428,400 of NC_056728.1, forward strand.
GTTAATGGTTTGGAGATCATCTTATATCGGAATTTGTATAACTGAATAGGGTTGTTAGACCTTCCATTTTCATATAGAATTAGAGTTATGTGGGGTGTGGGGTGGTCATAAGGCAGTCTGTTGATAAATATGGAAAATAGCATGGAGGAGGTAAGGTGGAGCTTTGGGGGGTTCTTTTCAGTATGTGGCTGACTTAGAGGTGGTGGTGCTCACTTTCACCTTGAAGAATCTTTTGAGAAGTAAGTCTACAAACAAAGTGGGTTGCAGCATCACTAAAGCCTATTTCTTCCAGTTTGTCAAATAGTAAGTTATGATGCACTAGATCAAAGGCTTTTGTGAGGTCTGTGAAGAGTGCTCCTATCAGTTTACCTTTGTCCATACTGGTTAGTACGTCATCAGTGAGACAGAAGAGAGCTGCTATGCTGCTGTGTTCTGACCAGATTCCATGTTGTTTCCTGGTTAGAAAATGGTACTGTGTTTGTCATTCTAATCTTTTTGGCATGGAATAGTGGGGTATAAAGAGGATAGTGTGATGAGTCAGGTAGGTTCATGTTGTTGTTGATATGAAGTAGTTTTTAAACTCACTGAGGAACTCAAGACATGCAGATTTGGTTATGGTGGTATTTGAGGAGTTCTAGGAAGTGGAGTTATGCTGAGATTTTTGACCTTCTTGCATGTTAATTTCCTTCCAGAATATTTTGTGCTCGCTTAACACTGAGATCTCCAGGGTCTTCCTCTGTGATGCTCCTATAGTAAGGAACTGAATTCCTGTTTTTTTTTTTTTTTTTATGTAGCATGCTACAGAGACGCAGCCTGCAATGTTGGCACTTTCTGCCTTTCCCCGATCTGGCACTTACTCAGAAAGTTGACAATCTGAAAAAATGTCATCTTTAAATCTTTAGACTGCAGCAAACTGCTTGGTACATTTCCAGCAAATGATTTGCTACATATAAAGATCTAAAGACCATACTCAAAGTGCAGAGCACATCAGCCCCAACAAAAATACAGTATCAGCATTCATTTCTGAATGGCAGTATTGTACTGGACCATACAAAGAGTGCTTTAGTGCATCAGACCTGACCATAACTTTAATATCAGGATTCAAAAACTGAATGCTGGTACTGCCAATCATGCTCCCCCTGACATCTTGTTTTTGGGTGGCTGTTCCCTTTACCCCACCCTAGTTATTTCTGTGACATGTTGATCTCTTTTATGCATCAGTAATGTTCACTTATCACTTCATAACTAGTTATCTGATACAAACTGTTCTCCTGAGACCTATGAAAAAGTACCCGCAATATTCACTGCAGCATATTTGTAGGGCACATTATCACTTTTCCAAAAGCTACAGGTTAAAACTATCCCTTCTCAACAGAAAAACAGGGTTTTAGCCTCATAAAGATGGCTTATAGGCCATCAATAACTAATTAGAATTTCCACTGGTTAGATTTGGCTTATTGGTGACTTTATACTGAAAAGGTGAAAGAAGAATACCCCAAAGCACAGCTACATGTGTCCATCGGTCTGCTTATTTAACCATTGCAATGTGACGTGTAGAACCATAGCTAAGTTATCTGGTACCTTCTGCAGTTCATTCTAATGCAACACTCAACTCAAAGTAGAGAAAAAAAATATTCTCAAAAAAAGACCTCTTCTGCACTCCTGTAGCTATAGCAAGCTGTTTTTTGCAAGTATAACAAGCAGCTTGCTACAGTTTCTGTCATACACTGTGCTCATCTACCCTTCAGCATGACTGCAAATGTAGAACTAGCATTTATTTATAAAGTCACAATATCCTTGAGGCTTCATAAAACAATACCAGTACTGCAGCCTTAATCCACGAGCACTTCAGCACATCAGCATGACTGCAAATGTAGTATTTGTTGTAATGTATGAAGATGCAACATTCTTTTACCATCAACAACTGACTGTTACATTGTACTCAACAACAGGTCTGATGAATGCTGAACACACTGCAACAATGAACTTCTTGGATGAAGATGCCATACGTTTGTTTATAATTTGCACAACACAGAATAATTTTCTCACTACTGTAGACACGTGAGGATCAAATGCTAGATTACTGTCTGTGTGTATGTTCCAATGTTCCTGGCTACAGGGTTAGATCTTAGGGGTGTGTTATCAATATAATAGTTACCAGGGGCAGGTGACTTCCTGACAGATTCTATTATGTATTTCTTGGCATTTAGTTTTAGTCTAGGACTCTGAAACAAGTCATTTGTCTGTGTCAGCCCTTCCTGAAAAACATTACTATTGGTGGGGGATTCTGTGTTGCCTGTTAATTTGCAATAATATGTAAATTTGGCAAGCCACAGGCCCTTGACATTGGCTTTGACTTCAGAGAAATAAATGCCTAAAAGATGAAGTCCCAATACCAATCTCTGAGGGAAGCCACTTGTGAATGGTTTCTTTGCAGAGGTAGAGTTCCCAAGTCTAACTTCTTGGGTCCTGTCTGTGAGCCAGCTGGCTATCCACTGGGTGACATAAGAGTTTATTCCTAACCTCTTAAGGTTATCAACAATGCCTGAGTGGAGTATTGCGTCAAATGCCTTGGCCAAGTCAAGGTAGGCAGTCTGAAATGTTTTGCCCTCATCCATTGCTTTGGTGACCTTCTCAAAGAAGTCCACCAGGCTAAGTAGACACAACCAATTTAGGCTGGCTTCAGTGTTTGGAGGTTTCCTGTGTCATTAATGACCATCTCCATGATAATTCTTTCCATGGCTTTGCATATGAGACTAGTGAGACATACTGGTTTGTAGTTACCAGGGTCTGTAGATGGCCCTATTTTCTACAGTACGCAACTAATCCATGAAAAACTTTAAACTACCTTTTAGTGGAGGGTATCAGGCAGTATTTTAAGGCCTGCATTTTTGTTTTGTTTGTGCTCTTACCACTCCTCTTCCTATAAATTATTCCAATAACTTGTCTTCTTCCATGCTCAGGTTACTTTACATAGCATGTTCAGTAAAGCCTGCCTGTCTTATAGATGCTAGCTCAGCCTGTACATTTCCTAAATGAGACTTCCAGTACTCTGAATGGATGAACAAGTCATTCAGGTATGGTGTAGAATATTATGAGTGGAGCTGTGGTAGTTTATCCATCAGTATCTGAAAGCTGGCTTGGAGCTATCCAGAGTTACAATGGCTGTTTCTCTTTGGCAATGGGATAAGTGATATCCGCTTGTATCCTTTCATCATGTCTAATGTTGTCAAGTAACTGGCCTTCCCTATGCTCTCTATTAACTCATCATTTCCAGGCATGGGATAGTTATGACATCTTGAAATGTTGTTCAGTCACCTAAACTGATTACAGAATCAAATTCTTCCATCTGGATTAATATCTAGCACTAATGGATTGCAGCTTGAGCATTTTTTGCATTTTCTTTTTAAGTATGTCTGTACTTTATAAGATCTTAGTCTAATCTTAATCCCTGGCATTGTCTCTGTTATGTTTACTTCTCCAAAGCATTTCTGAAAATCCACCTTTATTTAACAAAGTAAATTCTCTCACTTCCTGCTTTTGTGCTCTTGATAGGGATTTTTCTAGCTCTATTTCAGGTAAAGACACACTGGAATTTGTTGTATGAACTTCAACTTCTAAGGTCTGTGCAGATTTCCCTATTAGCTTCCTGGGCTTCAGTACCTTATTATAGATAGATTTGCTCTATATTCTTCTTTTTGGGTTGTATAACCTAATAGTTCCCTATAGCCCTTCTCCTCCTGGCCAGAAAGTTGTTTTCTATTGAGGATACAAGAACTAATACTTAACAGTCTGGGCTAAATTTTCTAGTCCATTAAGTCCATTGTTGCATTTCATGGGCTTGCTACAGGTGTTCTTTATTATGGGCATAACCAACTTTATCTTGAAAAATTATGTAATGTTGTGTAACACTTTTATATTATGTATTCTCTTTTACCCAGGTTTACTTACCTATGACAAGCAGACCTCTCAGGAGCCTACAATATGAAAGTTCAAATAGGGGTACACCGAGCTGAAGCTTGTGACACCTCTCAGACTGCAAACAGCAGACAGTATAACAACTGGAAATATTTTTTACCAACTGCATTAATAACTTTCCTTAACATGTATTTTCAGTGTTTTATTACACTTTTCTATTAATCAGTCTATATGTGGATGTTAGATTGACATCTTCAACTATCCTACTTGAAAGCACTCATTTGTTTGATTCAATCAATACCTTAGACATAAAGGTAGTACCATGGTCAGTAAGCACATTTTTAGAGATACCCACTCTGGAGAATAACAGCATCAGTTTTCTGGCAGTAGTCTTGGCATTAGCTTTGGCATTACTTCTAAAAAACTTTGTAGCATAATCTGTTATTGCTGGCATGTTATTGATACCCTTTGTGATGCTCCTGCACTGGCCCAGTAATCAAAGAGCCTCAATCCTCACCACTAGCACCAGTGAGGGATGTGCACATTGGCAGGATAAGAAGTACACACACAGTAAAGTATAATTTCCCTTAAGAGCACACCAAGATCACAGTCAGTCTAGGGCTGGTTTCTCTCTCTTTTTCCAGATCCCCAGTGAGACTCCCCACTGGCACAGCTATAGGGTTAAGATCTCATCTGAGTGGTCAAGCCAAAACCTTCAGCACCCTCTCTGTCCCACCAGTGTTTCGTGTCCCTGCCCAAGTAACTCACACACACACACACACACACACACACACACACACACACACACACACACACACACACACACACACACACACACACACATTGAGATTTGATTTAAATACAAACACACAGACACTCCTGGGGAAGGCTGGCACAGGTTCATTAGCTATGCCCTCTTCTGCCCAGACTATAAGGTAGTACCAGCTGCCACCAACCACGCTTTATCAGCTACTATATGGCCCTTCCTAAAGGGTGGCAAATTCTACTGTGTAATGTTACTATTATCCAGATGGTAAGTATGACCAGACTTTTAAGGCTATTTAAGAGTGGCCTGTACAGTGTCATCAAATACATATGCAAGTACTCGCAGAGCTTAAATATCTCTAAACAAACCAGACACAATTAAAAGGTATAAATGTATTTAATAATAAATAATAAAAGCACAAGACAATACTCATTAACTCAACACAGTGACATCAGAGCTCAGAATCACAAGAAATATTTTAAAACAACATAGCAGGACAGTCTCATATAAATACAGAACACATCTTGACTAATCTTACTATTTGTCTTTCTATCTCTAAGAGAAACTATGTTCTAAATAACTTACTTACAGAGTAAGGGAAATACAAGTGCTGAATGGATGCTTTCAGATGTAAGGCAAGATACAAAATGCCCAGACTCACTCTCTGAGATAGTTCTTAAATAACTATCAAACATTTTTGCTGGGTTATCTCAGATTACCTCATTCATGTCACTTCTGCCTTTAGTTCCCAGGCTAACAGAAACTAAAATTAACACCTCTGTGTCAAAAATACATATCCCTAAGAAGTTGCCTGGAACTGGAAGTCATAAAACTAGTTAAATACTTTTACCCTTGAAACGTCTAATTATTTCTGTTTCCAGACAATTGAAAGAATTTCTAGCTGTATACATCCTCTCTTATTGCTGTATTAACTAACTGTATAACATCATAAAACTACTTATTTTCTCAGAGTTTGCAAGTTAACTCTGTATGTTTCAGCTACTACTAAGAAAACACACATTTATATAGGCCTATAGTTTATACACATTTCTATTCTTTTTCAGTAGGGTACACTGTGGTTATATTCTTGAAGCTCAGTACAGAACATTCAGTTCAACACCAGTAGTTTAATATACACATAACATATAGTTTTCTTACATTTGTCAGACAAGCATACAAATCATATTACTATTCAAAAATAACATAGAATTATTTACAAAGTTCCAGCTAGCTGGACTGGTAGCCTTCACACCCTTTGCTATATTTTATGAGTGGACCTACAATATCCACAACAGCATGTTCAAATAGCACTTCTGTGGTGAGCATTGGCACTATTGGACTCTTAAATCCAGGATGGGATTCAGTTTTCCTGATAGTTTGGACAGGAAACACAGAAATTGTCTACATCTTTCATTAGTCTCTGCCAGAAAAATCTAATTACTACCCTTTCTTCACTTTTGTCCATTTGAAGAACATCTTCTGACTTGTGAATAATGACTAAGTTCATTATTAGAATTCTATAATGTTTTGGCACTAGTAACTGATGGAAAATGTCTTTCCTTTAATAGCTCTTACTTAAAAAGGTAACTAACTTTTAAACTCAAAATAGGGGTTAAACGTAATGGGAATATTGTGTACACTATTTTTCCATACAACCTTAGTTATGTTCTTTCGCTCTTGACCTACTTAATATATCATCTTCCGACTTGACCTACTTAAAGTATTATCTTCCCAATGTTACCTTTTAACGTTTCTGTATTCTTTCTGCTGTCAGTACAGGCCTCTGGAATGCTCTCATTTATCTCATTTATGTTTAGGTCATTCTCCAACTACCTTAGCATGCATGGATACCACCATCTCTCTTTCCTTTCCTTTTCTATGTAGCCTTCTCACTGCACAGGGTATCTCAGAACAAAATTTAAAACCAGTTTTATTTCTTTCCTCACCTATAAATACCTTTGTCCAGAGTTCACCTGTGTTTGAAATTGTTGCTTTACACTAACAGAAATAGGCTTTACAGTGGTGAATTCTTCTGCCTAGCTCAAGTTTAACATTTAATAACATTTCTTTGCTCTGAGGATCCTCACTCAAGTTCTCAACTTTTGTTGTCTTTGCTCTGGTGCTAGTATTTCATGTAAATAACTGAGTAGACTTCCAAGATGCATATCATTTTACTTCATAAGTTTCTTTCTGTTCATGTTCAGTCTTTATACTAATAAGCCTTACAGTTTTAGTTTTTTTGTTGCACTGTTATCAGGGTATATGCCTCATAATGGAGAGGATCCATTTTGGCTATCTAACTACAGTGAATTACTATTTCCTTTTATAGCTTCTTACTCACTCCCTTCTTCAGAGAAAAACATGTTTTATTTAATTTGTAACTAAAGACTGCATCTTGTACACCCACTCTTATCCTCAAGCTGCTGTTCCTCTCCATTGGGAGGGGAGGAGCAAGCTTTGCCTTTATTTTTCTTATTTTATTTTCTGTGACAGCAGTTGCAGACAGGCATAGAAAGGACTACAATGGAGAGTGCATATACAATGGCTTTATGGGCTGTGCCATACATGATAGGTAAGAAAGGAGCAGAAGGACATCAGACAGATCAAAACTTAATAAGTGTTTGTGTTCATAATTCCTCTTATTAGACTTTCCACAAAATGGATCAATTTGCACAGGACTGCATATCATTAATATTAGGGAAAATTTAATTTTTCCACTAATAGATGTAGTGTGCACAGTCCAAATAATGATTTATTTCCCAGTTTGGATACTGCCTACTATGTACAGTAAGAGTGTTATTCTAGAAGGCACTGAAACTCTACTACTTTGAATTAAGAAAATATATAAATGTAATGCAGGAGAGGGAAATAAACATTAAAATGATGACAACAAATAAACTGAGAGACAAATAAAGAATTTCCTTGAATAATTAATGTATGCATTGATTATTACTGCTGTACAGTAAGTCAAGTGAATAACTATGTGTCATGCATCAATGCAAACTAACATGGTGGCTCAGGTTTATATTTCTGTCCTTGCCCATGCTTTATATTAACCAGCTTAAACAAAGGATTTTGTTGCACAGTGTGATGATCTGAATAAGTGATCTTCTCAATTTCAAAGTGACATTTCTACCACTGTTACTTCTATTTAATGCTTTAGTACAGAATATAGTACCAAAAAAGTTTGGCTGCATGCAATTTAATACCACAAAAAAGCCTAAAAGGAATTGAAACAATAGCGGTAGAATTGAATACAGTCCTAGCTCTCTATCCAGAGATAGAAAACAGAAGAGGGGACCTCAGAAGAAATTTTAAGATACTCAATTCTGAACAAAATGTAGAGCACAAATATTCCGAAGAACTTACAAACAACTTTCTTTTGAGGTCCTTGTAACTGAGGATTCAGTGTTGAAAAAGACCATTAGACCACCTTCATCAGCTAGTAAGGAGAAGGTTGCAGTATTGTGTCTAGTTGGGTTTAAATTAATGGGTGTTTCTAAAGCCCTAGGCAAATAATAAATATGAGGTGATCTTTGAATGCCATTATCTTTCCTGTAGGTATGAATTATCTTAACAGTATAACACCATTCCATATGTATAACTTGATATGGGAGGTTTATTCTCTGTGTAACACACAAAATGTAGACATCTGTCTTCATGTGAGGTTATCTTCCCTGGGTCTGAGGCATTTTTGTTTAATAAATGGTCAAGAAATTTCTGTTCATGAAAGAGTATAGGTCTATAAAAAAATTGTGATGACATCAAGATGAATGGTGAATATGTTGACTGGGATAACTTTCACTTGAGTTACCAAGAGGGAAAGCAGTTGACTAGAAAACTTCATGATTTTGATTTGGACAACCTGTCCATGAAAAAAAAAAAAAAACAGAAGGAGATAGTGGAACTAATACTTTTGTATGTGAGTGTTATACCAATGCTCATAGTGTAACACATAAGGATGGTCTACAAGCTGTAGCACATGCAAACAAATGCATGATATAAGTAATAACAGAGATATGACAATATGAAGGGGTATGTATTCCAAGGTATCAAAAATGTGACTGCCAAAAACAGAAACTACTGGTGTTTATGTAGTTTCATCCATGAGTCTTTGCTAGGTCATTATATACTATCTGTGATTTGGAGATCCTTATTATACAAATTATGGACTCAACTGATCCTCAGTTATTACAAATAATAGCATGCTATAAAAGTCCAAAATAATAAAGAACAATAAGCACTGTTTATTGATGACCTTAATTATATTCTAAACTTTAATAAAAATAATATTGTTAGATTTATCCTCATATTGCTTTACAACTGCAAATGTACTATGAAACGTGAATTTTATGCCTTAATGTTATTAAAGAATTTAACTAAATTGGTATAGTTTCTAACCAGAAATAATAATACACTGGTTTTATTTACATATATTGTGAGCAGGATTGTGGATATTAAACCTGCCCCTGCACTAGGAAAGTTTGTCCACATTTCACATTCCAATTTTTTATATCTAAAAATAATGTAGCTAAGACTGAAATTATTCATTATGACTGTTAAAAGAGATAATCAGATTATTGGAAAAGAACTTGACTAGAAACTATGGAATGAAGCTTGTGTAAAAAATATATCGCATTGTTAGGAATTATTTGAATGTTCCTGTGTAAAAGTTCTGGACAGAAAAAAAAACAATGAACACCAGTGCACGAACTTTATTACCTCCATGGCTGAACAATAATTTATCAAAACATGAGAAAAGTAAAAAGCAAAAGATTAAAATCAATAGAACATGCAGAACAAGGAAAACAAATACAAGTTTTAATAAAGCAAGTAAAACTTAAACATGCAATAAAATGACATTAATATTATAATGCAATTGAACTCATGATTTTGTCATTTAATAATCTCTGAACCAGAGTATTAGCCAGTCATGTCACCAAATCATTGATAGGGAGGTTGTCTTTATATTACATTTCAGGGGAATGGAAAACATGACAGCAAGAAAAGAGCACCACACAGGAATGCATTTCAACTCATGACTTTGTCGCACACTAATCTCTGAACCAGACCATTAGCCATGAATGCAGCAGAAGCACTGATTGGAAAGGTGCCAAAAAAATGCAGGAGAATAGAATAGAGTTGCTTGATTAAAACTATTGAAAAAACAAATTACCACCTTAAAAGGATTAGAAACCTGTACCCAGTGCATTAAGAATGGACTTATCACATCACGGATACATTCAGCCATGGAAGCCATTACAGGGAAAGTGCAAACTTTACTGTATTTCAGAATTACTTTTAGGTACGCACCTAAACTCACTCAATTGCATGACAGAGGGCAATAACCTTTGCATACATCAAGGCTTTTTCTTTAGTTCTGCCATAGAATGAGATGTGTGATTTCTGTGTGGTTATATATTTTGTCATTGACATTGGACTCTGATAAAATATCATGTAATGTATTACCACAGAAGGATGATGTTTTATACATACATTCACACACACACACACACACACACACACACACACATATATATATATATATATATATATATATATATATATATATAATTTATTTATTTATTTATATATTGACATTTGTTGTCTGGGAAAGTCTACTGGATCAAAATAAAAACATTTTCAGTGGAGATCCGGGGAGAAAAGCTCCATAGTATTTTATAAAGTATTACAAAGTTTTCTATAAAAAAAACATAATAAACAAGGATACATGTATAAAAGCAAAGATAAGCACTGCAGTACAGTACTGGGTTATATTACTAATCTTTTTGCATCACAGCATAACAACACATTAGCCAATGATACATATATGTAAAGAGAGATTCGCAAAGAAGTATAATACATAGTTTAAATTACTAATCTATGAGCATTACATTGAATTGGTAAGAAGTTGCATGTGTAGCTTAGTGTGGGTATTCAATATTACCATATGTAGTGTGTGTCTGAAACAACTGCTTAATGAGCACAAGGCTGAAATATGTTTATATACATATATATATATATATATATATATATATATATATATATATATACATATATCTTTTGGGGAATGTGTATGGTGTATTTATTTATTTTTATTTGACATTTGTTTACAGAGAAAGTCTATCTGGGATAATATCCCATTCTCAGCAGAGGCCTAGGGACAAAATCAACAGATTGACATAATATGGTTAATTACAAAGCCTAACACAGAAGGATGACATATTAGCTAAAACATCAACTTCATTTCTCTACAGTGTGAATATATACATACACAGTGCAAAAAATTGGGACAGTTATAACAAGTTGAAAAAAAACATAATCGATAGAATCAGTATTCACAAATTGCAGTTCATAGAGCTGACATTAAAGATACTGAGTATATGCTTTGGAACAGAGATTATATTCTATCCTAAGCAAACATATATTTGTTCTTTGTCTAAGAAATATGTTTTACTAATTCCTTCTCTCTGAACATAGTCAAGAGTATGCTGCTGATGGTGGAAGGAGAGAGGGACAAGTTCAGCCTGGGATAGTGGAGGAGCAAATCCAAATTTTACCTAGGCAGTCTTTCAGTGTTCATCCATTTTTTGGCTAAATTAAAGGCTGGAAATGGGAGTATAGAACAATGATGAAAAGAAAAAAACAATAGGAGGCTAGAACATAAGGTGAGCAAATAAGGAACAAACAGGATGGAGGTGGGAAAGGAGCATACCTCTCAACTGCATTGCACAAAAATCATGCTGCATTAAAATGATAGTTGTAATTATTTAATTCCTGAAAATAGCCTTAAAAATATACTTTTTCATGAAATGTTTTAGACAGTCAAGTTTACCTGAGTCTATTATTTGCATAGTTGAGAGGTATGGGTGGCAGTGTTTTTTTATGGGGCAGTTGCCCTTTTTTAAGAAGAGAAATTTGTGGAAGAAGGTCAAGGCAGTATGATGTGGGTAAGTTGGGGAGTTTAGGTAGCAGGGAAAGATATACATGCTGAAAGGGTGTCATGTAACACAGGGAGGGAGAACACAATGGTAACGGAGACATCAGCAAAACAGAGGGAAGACAATGGTGAGAAGAGAATTGCACAACCTAAAGAGGTGGGCATGGATACAGTAGGGAGGGGAACACCAGGCTGGTGTCAGCTTAGACCCAGCTGGAATTTAACTGTTACTCTGGGAATTGAAACTATTGGATCCTGCATCAGATGGTGGAGATAGTGCTGGGTAGGGAAGGGGGACTCAACAAGTCATCAAAGCATAGTTTCCATATGACCATTGCAGACATCGAATCTCTGGTCTATTATCTCCTACACAAACTCTGCCAGCACATGAGTGGTTAAAAAAGTTTCACCCTCACTTGCACTGTTATGGTTGGGTACCACTGCACCACCCTCTGGTGTGCGGCTACCTGACACAGGTGTTGCAGGTAAGGCATGTGGTCTGGGTACAGTGGTAGCAAGTTCAGACCTAGATGTGCTGGGTGTCCCTGGTGGTGGAATTGCCACCTGTGAAGGGACAACAGACCTTTCTGGTGTGTTTTCTGCAGGATTTTGTACTGCTGTATATAATAATAACAGAACTGGAGAGAATTAAATGCATACAAAAATATGAAAGAGAAAATATTTTGTTCAAATTTGTTCTCCTTTTCCAGCAGTTAGGACAGAGGATGAAAGATCCAACTTGTTAGTAAGCTGCTTCCTGTCTTAAGGGTGCAAGTTTTGAATCTCACTATTTGTATTTATCTAATGTGTGACCTTAAGCAAATCACCTAACCAGACAGTGCTTTAGGACAAATGGCAATTTGGACTAGGCTCATAAGTGGCCTCCTGGACTTCTTATCTATTAACTAATTATGGACCTGTGGCAGTTTTTGCCAATCATTCGCTACTGCATATCTGATATAGTTTTATTTATTTATGTATTTATTCATTATACTTGACAAGTACATCAGACCTGTACTAACTGATGTGAGAGGTCATAACTGTTCTTAATGATAGGTAAGATGTAGGGAGATCAAAATGAGATACAGGTATCATGCGAGCTTGTAAGAACCTCACCCCCCAAAAAAACAGTATGTTGTATGCAGTAATGTTTCTGATTTTTGTTTGACTTGTAGGCTGCAGAACAAAGGCTTCTCCAACATTTGTATTGTCTTGTTTTGCTTTATTTGCTGCAACTAAAGAATGATATAATTCATTAATAGGCCTAGATTGTATAACATAATCTAAACATTTTGCACTCTCATCAAACTAAAAAACAAACAACTCAGAGCACAAATAAATTTGACTAAAGCAAAATTTGCAGTAAATTTGGCCTCCCAGGACAAGGACTTCCACAAGGCATTCTTTAGCTATGTCTACAACTTCAAACGCAATGCACAATTGTGTGCAAAGCTCATTGTAAATGGACCCACCTTTGCACACAGTGCAGGCTGGAGAAGTTGTTTGACCGAAACTGAGCTACAAAATATAAGTATCTTTTGATTATTTTTACAGATTACTGTTTTATAATTTAATATATATAAAGCACTTTGTCTATTCAGAATCTTCACAAATCCTTATCTGTTTAAAAACTTTCATTTGACTCTGCAGTGCTTTGCTGTCTTAGGCTATTGTATAAACTGAAACATTTACTCTGTGTAATTATCTCTTGGCTAGTGGGGGCTGGTTCTTTTGTGTTCTTGTAAAAAAAAGTTGTTGATCTGGTCTTGCCCTAACTTTGGTGTCTTTGCACACAGTGCAGGCTGGAGAAGTTGTTTGACCGCAACTGAGCTACAAAATATAAGTATCTTTTGATTATTTTTACAGATTACTGTTTTATAATTTAATATATATAAAGCACTTTGTCTATTCAGAATCTTCACAAATCCTTATCTGTTTAAAAACTTTCATTTGACTCTGTAGTGCTTTCTTAGATTTTGTCCCACCCTCCCTCCCTGTTGGTGTCTTGCTCTTATACTTGGTGGCTTTGCAGTTGCCCGCCCCTACTGTGACACACCTCCCAGTCTAGTGTCATTAGCTCATTCTTCTTAATACAGAGAGAACATTTGATAAGGCCTTCTGTTCCTCCTTTTTCCCTTTTCAAAAAGTAAAACAAAACTTTTTTTTTCTTTTTCGCCTGAACCTTCTTGTGTTCTGACTGTCCTTCTCAAACATATTGGAAATATACAGTATATTTCAGAGCATTTGTTATAACTGTATTTGCTATAACTGATTTAAGTATTTTTTTCTGGCTTTTGAATATTTACTGCTTAGCGACTGCATCTTAGCCTGTTTATACAGCTCTGCATTCTATTTAAACTGTTTTTGTGTTGATTAACTGTTTTGCACTCTTAAAAGTTATTTGTTGCTTATTTTTACCTGTAGGCTAACACACTCAAGTGTGCTAGCAGCTTAAAAGCATTTATAGCATTTACTGTCTGTTTTTTTCCTTGTCTCTGTAAAAAAAAAAAAAAAAAAAAAAAAATCTCTTGTTTTCCCACCTTACTGAACTAGAGTAGTCCAGTTTCAGAGTTGCTGATCCCTGGGCTTTGTTTTTAGTTCCTGTTACTGATCCATTGCCTTATTAGGAAGGAGGGAAGTTTCTTTGCTTACCAGTGGGAGTGGGAAGCACTGAGAGGCCTTTTTGTCCGAATTGGTGAAGTTTCAGCCAGAAACTAGTAGTCCATTGGTCGTTTTGGGCCAATTCCTAGCTCCTTTCAGCCCCCTGCTATAAAACACGCTAAACACGCGTTTTCCAGCTTGTACCAACTCAGCACAGATCCTCGTGGTGGCCTGCAGAGTGATCCAAGCAGCAGAGAGCTAAAAGAGTGACTTTCTACCAGATATAAGTATTTTTGTGGCTTTCCCACTGTTATTAAGCTAGCGACTGCATTTCGCCTGTTTTACTGCTACTTTAAGTGATTTCTGCATTTTACACTGTTTATTGCACTTTAAGTTACTAATTGTTGCAAATTGTGTCTGTAGGCTACACACTAAAGTGTGCTAGCCGATTTACAGCATTTATAGCATTTACTGTCTGTTTTTTTCCTTATCTCTGTAATAAAACAAAAAATCTCTTGTTTTCCCGCCTTACTGAACTAGAGTAGTCCAGTTTCAGAGTTGCTGATCCCTGGGCTTTGTTTTAGTTCCTGTTACTGATCCATTGCCTTATTAGGAAGGAGGGAAGTTTCTTTGCTTACCAGTGGGAGTGGGAAGCACTGAGCGGCCTTTTTGTCCGATTTGGTGAAGTTTCAGCCAGAAACTAGTAGTCCATTGGTCGTTTTGGGCCAATTCCTAGCTCCCTTCAGCCCCCTGCTATAAAACACGCTAAACGCACGTTAGCGCGGAGTTGCCACTGTTGCACACAAGAGCAGTGGCGGTTAAACAAGGTTAAACTATTCGGGACATCTAAATTCCACTCTTCAAATTTTCCCTTAGAACTACCTTCCTCGAGCTGTACTGCTGATCTAACCAGCATATCCTATAACTGAAAAGTTCATCTCTACTTGATTCCCAAGTAGACTATTCTCTATCTGTAAAGCCTAGCACTTACTCCTACAGTACTTGCACCTTGATAAAGCACTCTTATTATAGATAGTACCCCACCAGCCTAAAACCCACTTCCCCCGGAGTCCTTTGAAAGTCTCTTTATCTACTACTTCTAGTATGTCGAGGAATCAGTTGCTAGTGTCCTCTCCAGCTCAACTGGTGAACCTGGGAATATTGAGGCAATGTTATAATTGCCTCATGTACACAGACAATCCTCTCCTTCTCCCACAAAACACAAATACATGCGAGAGATGCAACTATACGGCCAAACTGGAGGCTGAGCTCTCTCAACATAGGACTGGCAAGACCAGACAGGAGGAGAAGGTAACCACACACAATACATACCCAGTCACACATGGTACCATCACAACTTCAAATCATACACATACTCACACAAAGACATACTCGGAGGCTCTGATCAAAATTTACCAAAACAGCAGAGGCCACCAAAGCAGACACCCAAACAACTACCACCTCACGACCCAACACATGCAACACATAGACCACACAGTCAGAGTGTCAAACAGTCACAGCCCTTAAGGCCAAACAAAATGCCAGACACACTTGTCATTGGTGATTCCATAGTCAGACACACTGACGTCCCGCTCACCAGACTGAGTAAGGAGAAGGTCACAGTAAGCTGCCTGTCGGGCGCTAGAATCCGCCACATAACGCAAGCACTCAGGTCTCTCAACAGCAGGTACAAGTATGACTCAGTCATTGTCCACGCTGGTGTCAACGACCTGAGATGTACCTCCTTGGACTACATGAAAAGGGACATCGAGGAGCTCTCTGATTATGTAGCCCAGGCAGGTATGACCCTGACCTTGAGCAGTATCCTACCTTCACCTAGAATGATGCCACAATACAGTGATAAGATGATCAGCTTTAATAATTGGCTTAAATGCTGGTGTCATTCAAAGGGGATCCAATGTCTGTCTGCCTGGGATGACATGCTGGACAAGCCACGCTGCTTCGCAAGGGACGGCTTGCACCTGTCACCCTGGGCTTCCGGATATTGGCAAAGGCTCTTGCCACCCCATAGTGCCTTTTTAGGCAAGGCTCAAATTCTAAACCTACCACCCTAGAACACCAAAAAGGAAAAAAACTAAGGGTAATGCTGCTCAATGCCAGAAGTCTCAATCTCAAGATGCACGCACTCGAGGCCCTTCTCAATATGGAGAACATCGATGTCTGTGCTGTGACAGAAACCTGGTTTAAGGCTCCTGAGAGCACCCCAGCACTAACAGGTTTCACCTCATATCATGCATTCCGGCCCCAAAATCCTGACAACACCAAGAAAGGAGGGGGGGGTGTCCATATTCATAAAGGACACCCACACCTCAAGGTTGGTGGCAACGCACGATGCATCGGAGACCATCCAGGTGCAATTAACCATAGGCAAGACTGCTCTGCAATTTGTAGCATGTTACAGTCCACCCTCTCAAACTCAGGAACCTCACATGGCCTTCCTGAAAACATTGGAGGGGATAAATGTATCTCCAAACACCGTGATACTAGGTGACTTCAACTACCCTAATATAGACTGGGAACACTACTCAAGCCCGAACACTCTAACCCAAAGATTCCTGGAGTTCATAAACTCAAATGCCATGGAACAACTAGTCACCATCCCCACAAGAGGAGAAAACATACTTGATCTCATCATCACGAACATGGGATCAAAATGTTCAACACCGGAAGTATACCCCTCACTGGTGAGATCAGATCATAAACTAATCTCGCTGAAGGTCCTCATCCCGCCCCCACCTGAAACAAAAAAGACCACAGTGAAAAACTTCTCAAAAGCCGATTTCACACTTCTAAAAACTAGTGTGGTCTCCTTTAAGGCCCCTGAGCCAGTGGTAAACATTACTCAAACCGCTGAATCACTTACAAATGCCTTCTACCAGCACCTACAGGACTGCATGGATCAGGCAATCCTAAACAAAACTAAGACTCTCTGTACCAAAGGCAAGCATCCAGTCTGGTGGACCCCAGCCATAAACAAGCTCTACAACAAAAGGAGGAAGCTACTACAAGATAGAGCAAAATCCTTGAAAGGTAAGACACCTTTGATCATTATAAGTAAAAAACTAAGAGCTCTCATAAAATCATCCAAGGCAAATTTTGAGAGAAAAATTGCCAAGGACTCTAAAGACAATCATAAGGCCTTCTTTAGCTATGTTAGAAACCTAGGAGGAAACTCCCAGATATGCTCAGAATTAGTTCAAAATGATGTGAAAATTACTGAACCTACACACATTGCTAACATACTGGCTGACAGGTTCAGTGCAAACCCCCCCCCCCAAAAGGAGAGATATCTATTCCAGAGGATTGTAGCCCCCCAAACATCTCCAACGCCCAGGTGAGAACTGCCCTCACTAAGGCAAAAACACAGCATCCATGGGACCGGATGGTGTCCCCGGCTGTGTGCTTCATGAACTCAACGAGGAATTAAACCCACAGTTAGGACAGCTGTTTAATCTTAGCCTCACCTCAGGATACGTACCCAAGGAGTGGCGCACGGCGACTGTGGTCCCACTTCATAAGGGCGGTGCCTCCACAGACCCTGGAAATTACCACCCCATTAGCTTGACAAGCCTTATCTGCAAAGCCATGGAGAAGATCATAATGGAACTCATAAATAAAGACATAGGGAACTTGCAGACTTTGGATCCAACCCAGTTTGGCTTTGTCAAAGGCAGATCCTGCCTCTTAAACTTGGTTAACTTTTTCGAGACAATCACCAAGGCCATTGATGAGGGAAAGGCAGTCCATACAGCCTACCTCGACCTGGCAAAGGCCTTCGACACAATACCCCACTCAGGTATCATCGAAAAACTCATCAGCTTGAATGTAAACCCATACATCACAAGATGGGTTGCAAACTGGCTAAGTGACAGAACCCACAGGGTCAGAGTTGCTGGAGCCATGTCAGACTCAAAGCCTGTCACAAGTGGTGTCCCACAGGGCTCAGTCCTGGGTCCACTCTTGTTCGGCATCTACTTTTCTGAAGTACAAGCAAACACAGGAGGGTTATGGCTGACAAAGTTTGCAGATGACTGCAAACTGGGCCATAGTCGAAAACACATCTGGCACAGATATCCTCCAGAAGGGCCTCACAGAAACGGAGAACTGGTGCCAGAGCCATGGCCTGAAGTTAAACGCCAAAAATGCATAGTCATACCCTTTGGGAAAAACAAGGTTACCCCTAGCTACCATATAGGTGGCAATCCACTGAGCACAGAAAAAGTCATCAGGGATCTGGGGACCCAAGTTGACAGTAGCCTTTCGTTTGACACTCATGTTGCTAAAGTAGTTAGGAAAACCTTCTATATCGCCCACCTGATCATGAAGGGATTCACATCTAGATCAAGGGAGGTCATCGTCCCCTGTACTCATCACTCATTAGACTTATGATTGAGTACAATGCCCGTTCGGAATGTATCTGACCAGACACCTGCTGCAGCTTGAAAGGCCCCAAAAGTTCCTCACCAAAAGGATAAAGGGTCTCAAAAATATGTCTTATGCTGCCCGACTGAAGGAACTCCAGCTCTATTCAGTCTCATACCGCTTGCTCAGAGGTGACCTGTGCCTGACATATAAGGCCATGTCAAACCCAGATTTGATGAATATGCTTCACCTCAAAAATCTAGATCCCTCAGAACCACAAGGGCGGGAGACTTAAACCTTGACACGGTTATAAATAGAATGTGCTGGAGGGACAGATTCATCACCCAGAGACTCCCTATGCTGTGGAACAAAATCCCGGTACATGTGAGGCAGAGCACCTCGCTGGCCTTGTTCAAGAGGAATCTTGACCAATGGATGGGAGATCGCAGATATACCCCAGGGATTACTTCAGTGTCACTGCTTGACAGAGGCACAGAAAAATGATAGGCATAGTTTTTATTCAAACTAAAGGGGTGGCGAAAGCCACATAACTATGGGCTAGGCTTATAAATGCCCTTGGGCAGATAGCCTAGTATGAACCTATGAACCTATGAACCTATACTGAGCCAGAAGATATAGAAAACCTAGTGGCTGTCAAATTCAGCTCCAACTTTACCCCTCTGTCTCCCATAATCTTCCCTCAGGAAATATCATCAAATATAAATTCCCACACTATCACTAGGGAACAGGTCCTTAATGCTATCTCGAAGGCCAAGAACACTGCATCAATGGGCCCAGACAATATCCCAGGATGCCTTCTAAATAGCATGAAACATAATCTATCAGGGACTCTGGAATTACTATTTAGCCGTAGCCTCCAAACAGGTTTATTGCCTTGTGAATGGAGAACAGCAATAGTTATACCTCTGCACAAAGGTGGGCCATCTACAGATGCTGGAAACTACATACCTATAAGCCTCTCTAGTCCCATATGCAAAGCCATGGAAATAATTTTAATGGGAATGATCAGTAATGACATAGGAATCCTCCAAACACTGGACCCAATGCAATTTGGTTTCATCAAGGGCAGGTCATGCTACTGAACCAGGTAGACTTCTTTGAAAAGGTCACCAAGGCAATGGATGAAGGCAGAATGGTTCACACTGCTTACCTTGACCTGGTCAAGGCATTTAACACAATCTCCCACTTGGTCATTGATGACAAATATAAGAGGTTAGGCACAAACCCCTGTGTCACCCAGTGGTTAGTCGGCTGGCTCACAAACAGGACCCAGGAAGTTAGAATTGCAGGGTCCACTTCTACAAAAAGGCCAGTCACAAGTGGGAGTCCCTCAGGGGATCTGTCCTGGGACTGCTCCTTTTTAGCATTTTCTTCTCTGAAGTCAAGGTCAATGTCAATGGCCTCTGCTTGACTAAATTTGCAGATGATTGCAAATTAGGAGCTGTCATTGAATTTCCCACTGACACAAATGTCTCCAGGAAGGGCTGACACAAACAAAGAAATGGTGCCAGAGCCATGGATCAAAACTAAATGCCAAGAAATGCATAATAGTTCTGGTAGGTCATTCACCCCTGGAAAATATAATACTGACAACACACCCCTAAGAGCTGACCGAGTAGTCAGGGACTTGGGGAAACACATAGACAGTAATCTAGCCTTTGACCATCACATGTCATCTACAGTAGTGAGGAAATCATTTTATGTTGTGCAACTTATAAACAAATGTATGGCATCTAGATCAAAAGAAGTGATTGTTCCACTGTATTCATCATTCATCATACCTATCACTGAGTACAGTGCCCCATTTGGTATGGATTTAACCAGGCATATCCAACAATTGGTACATCTGCAGAGGATTCTCACTAAATGAATACAGAACATAAGTAGCATGTCCTATGCAGGCCACATCAATGGCCTATCACTGTATTCTGTCTCCTACAGACTGTTGAGGCAATATCTATGCCTGGCATACAAGGCATTGCCAGACCCAGTCTGATGGATCTCCTGCATATATGCAAAGCAAACAGCACCAGAATTACACATTCTAAAGACTTAAACCTTACCTGTAATATAAATAGGGCCTGCTAGATAGACAGGTATGTATTCCAGAGACTACCCCTTCTCTGGAACCAGTTCCCCATCCATGTGAAGCAGAGTTCCTCCCTAACCTAATTCAAGTGTAAGTGCAACTTGGACAGTTGAATGGATAACAGGAAATTCATCCCTGGTTTGACACCTATGTCTCTAATGAGGACAGGCAGCATGTAAATGGTTTATCTCCCAGGCCCCTTCTTGTAAATGTTTCACCTTTCAAGCCCCTGCTTACAGAAGTCAAGGGTACCAGAACTTGCCAGAGATTTGGGATACATGGCTAGGCTTAAAAAGAATTACCTTCACCTTCTCCATCCATAAATGGCTCACCTCCAAAGATTTCAGGAAATATGGCAAGGAATTCATGCCCGAGTTACTTCTTGCATGGTTCAACCTACATACAATAACTGTCCCTCATCTGCATGATGGATGACAATATAATACAGTATAGATACTGTATTATTAGGGTTTCAATGGTTCATTAAGATGTGAAATATGGCAGTCCTCTGTCCCTCTGTTTTTTTTTTGAATATTCTTGCTGTACAGCAACTTCATCTTTATTTGGTTAAT
Source organism: Protopterus annectens (assembly GCF_019279795.1). Lineage (NCBI taxonomy): Eukaryota > Metazoa > Chordata > Ceratodontiformes > Protopteridae > Protopterus > Protopterus annectens. Next base: position 1,943,449,690 of record NC_056728.1, read on the forward strand.
TATGAGATGGCATTTCTCTCAGTCCTAATCTGTTATGCCCACCTTGGGTACACAGAGCTGTGCACAGGAGTTCAGTTGTGTGCACGGCTTTGTAAAGTTATTTTCAAGATATTTATTAGGTTTACTCATCACACAACTTGAGCAATTCAGAAACAGTAATGACATCAGTCCTAAGTAGTGTAATCATCATACTCAGATATTACAGATGTATAGATTGTCATTGCATCATGGAAGAAAACAAGTATAACATAAAATGGAGTTTGAATCCTGTATGTTACACCAACAGCTTTGCTGTTAAAGTAGATATATGCTTATGTAAAGATAAATGGTACTTTTTGCACCTACTTCTTTGTCAAAGATGCCTAGAAGCAATGACCAGATTGTCAGTGGTTCTAAATGTATTGGCTAAAACTATATTAAGTAATGCATTGTAAATGTTATGAATGTAGTAGCATCCAGGCTTGTTACAAAAGGTTGTAGCAATGGCACTGTGTCATATACCATTGTACTGTTGGGTACCTTACACATATGTGATTAGCCACAGCCTTTGTTTCACTTCTATTGTAATTTTCATGTGCTTGCATAGTTGCGTGCTTGTTAATGTGCACTTATGTGCTGGCTTTCTGTGGCTTGTGTGAATTGTGCTTAGGAAGCAATAATGCCAGATATTCTGTTCAAGATTGTTTTGTGAATGCATTTGAGTTAGCATCAGGCCCAACTAATGGTTAAGGTCTTTACCTCACTGATATAAGGTGCAGAGTTTGATTTTGACCTCTGGTTAATAACTAGGCTTATAATGGTCTTCAGACTGATAGCTTAGCATTCACCTATAAGCCTAAAGCATAGATGATACTCTATGTTTATAATTTTACTGTCAGGATGTCTAAGACCCATGTATGACCACACCTGTTAAGTCTACTGTTTCCATATCAGCAGACCTATGCATAAGGAGCAGGTGCAGAAAACCGCACCCACTCACAAGCCCAAGTGCACAGTGGATGAAAATAAAGTGCTACTATAAGCCTTACATCTCCATAGTAAATGGCTATTTGTGGTGATTTCCACCAAAAAGCCCTTCTGCGAACATGTCTGGTGGGAAGTTCTCAACAATGTTAATGCTATGGGTGGCCAGGATCACAATTATGATATGGTCAGCCACAGGGCAACTGATGTTATTTATTCTACCACCCACATAGCAGAGTATGTGGCACAGAAATGGAGGGTGACAGGTGGTGGGTCAACTAATGACCCCCCCCCCTTAAGGAGATGGACATGTTGACTTACAGAAGTGCATAAGTTATATTTGTGTTTCATTGGACAGACTGAGTCACACACCTGACTGTATAGTGTCATCTTTGGGTTGTTTGTCAGAGGTGAGTGGTCATCTTTGTGGCTAGTCATCTGTTTCATCCTTGAATATTAGCCAGCATTGACATAGATGAGTAAGATCCCACTCTCACAGTGCATTTCCACTCAACATAGTTTATGGATGTCTCTACACTTAAGAGCAGCCATCACTTTGGTCATTATTTCCTTCTGAAGACAATATCTGCCATCAGATAGCACACCAAAATCTAACTAAGGCAATGGGGCAGCTAGTGCAACTTCTGGCAGAGACAGCTGTCATGGGTGGGGGTGTGCACATGAATCTATACCCTCTGTCATGCATGCCCTTGGACATAACCAGTAGGTGAAGTTGCACTGCTGCACCTCATACCAAGGCTGTGTCCTTGCAGAAACATGCAGGCAGACAGATCTGTACACACATACTCACACGCACGCACACACGCACACACACACACACACACACACACACACACACACACACACACACACACACACACACACACACCATCACCACCACCACCACCACACCCTCAGCACATCCCACACATCCACTGAACCTGGCCATTCTACACATTAAATCCCCATAAACAAGTTTTCACACTACACAACAAATGCACTTTTTCTTTTGCTACACTTCAGCACTCACATTCACACACTTCCCTATGAAAGACATGAACTCCTGTACTCGCTTCTCCACTAGTGAAAATGATGATAACCGTGCCCTGATCTGTGTACGTTGTCACTTGTGTTACAGATGTCTGGTGCACAACATGGCTACCCTATGCTTGCATAAGCACAGTATGATTCTTTGTATGCATCACTTTTACTGTTATGTATCTGGTTAACTCTTCTTTAGTTATGTTGCAAAGCTGAGTACAATCTGTTGCCTCTTTGCTTGTGTCAATGTACATTGTCACTTGTGTTGCGGATGTATGATGCACAACATGGCCACCCTATGCTTGCATAAGCAAAGTATGTTTCTTTGCATGCATCACTTTTACTGTTATGTAGCTGCTTAACTCTTCTATAGTTAAGTTGCAAAGCTGTGTACAATCTGTTGCCTCTTTGCATGCGTCGCTGTGTATTGTATGTGCCTCCATCTGTCATGGTAATCTCATGCTGACTTATTTTCTGACTCCTCATCTGTCTCAACTATCACTGCCTGTGGTACTGGGAACTGTGGCCCCAGAAAGAGGCCACACTGCTGTAACTGCAACTATAATATTATGTAACAAAGCATGCAAGATAACTATTTTGGCACACATGATGGGGGTCATAACACAGGGCATCAATGGATGTATCCAGGCAGTCAAACTGTGACTAAAGCAGCCCTAATACAAACTCTTTGATTTGTTTGGCTTGTGCTAAAGCATGGTTGTTATTACGGTCAGTTTGGTTATGTGCATTTCTAATTGGTGTCATGATCCATGATACCAGGCCATATCCAGCATCACCTATAAGCTGACGCATGTAAAGTCACCTCTCTCAAAACCATTGATAGAACTCACATGTGTGCCATATGTGTGAGTCATGGAAACTGCCTGGGTGGTCTGCAAACACATTGTAGATAACACCCTGTACATTACAGACCACTTGGCAGTTGATGGAGTGATACTCTTTGCAGTTCATGTAGCTCCTTTTTAATTCACCATGCAGGACCTTAACTTCAATGCAGGTACAATATATGGCCTCCAGTACCTCAGGAAAATGGACTATGGTACAAACGTCTTGCAAGGTGTTGACCCTCTCCTCTGGGGTATGTGGGAAGCACATATACTCCCCTAAATGCTGAAGCATGGTATCATGGATCTGATGGAATATTCTCAAGACAGATGCCTGAGATGGCCCTGCTGTGTCCCTAGTGGGCTGCTGAAAGGTCCCTGTAACTAATCTAATATAGAGGAGGCTGAAACATATCTACTGTTTGTTGCATGGTGTTGCCATCCACATGATAATTTTCATGGAAGTCATGGAATGTTAAGCATGGTCAGAAGACCCAACACTACTTGGGGGTGACATTGCACACCAGTGACTACAATGCCTACTAGAAGACCCTCTTACAGACACACTTTAGCTGTGGCAGCATCAAGCATATTATCTTCTACCCTACTCTGCAAGCATACTGACATAAGAAATTTAAAGCAGAGAGATTTCTGAATCTCTACAACACGTTATTTAGTTTCATTATCACACAAGGTGTGTCATTATAATGTCATTAGGATATAGCACTGATGACCATGTTATTTCAGTAGGCCGCATCATGTTAGTGAGTTTTCTGAACTGCATATAACCTGTGCATTGTCACTCATTGAACACATTTGCTTACTGCATTACAGTAACGTTTTAAGAATCTGTTTCATTCTTTCTTAAGTTTCTTGAAATCCACGTGATATGTTTTCCCACAAACAGCATCCAACAGCACAGCCAACAGTTCAGGAAGATGTAAATCACAGTCCAGTCCATAAAATCACACAAAAAACGTTATTCCAACAAGTAAGTGCTTTCACGGTGTTGCCACCACTTCTTCAGACCATTATACTATCAACAATCACTTCTTTCCAAATATACTAAAATGTTAAACTCAACAACCAATGAGAATCACATCATGATTAGAATGAATTATTTCACACGCATATACCAATTAAGAACTTGCAGCTTCTTGCCCTAAAATAATATACATATTCTCAATGTATAATAAAATATATGCAAATATAAAAAATGTGCAAATATAAAGAAAATGTGCAAATATAAAAAATATGTGCAAGAATAAAAACATATTTCATTTGAAAAGTTTCCTATTTTTCAGCACAGGCTTTAACGGAACCCTGTGATTTAATGCTCTCCCCCTGTCAGCCTTCAGTCTGATTATCCATCTTGTCTCTGATGTTTCTGTTTGGTTACTTAGGTCTTCCCCTCTCTCATTGTCCCCATTTTTTTCAACAGCTAGGAATCTAAATGTATGTGTTTGTCCATTTAGTTTCACATGCTTCACCAGTGCATGTGTCAAAGTGCCCTTCCTGATGTTCATTAGATGCTGTCTTATTCTAAACCTAAATATGCTGAGCAGATATCACATATAGCTAAATAAACTATATTGTTGGTATTACAGTCTGCTGCTACATTGAATGAAGTTATCCCACCTGTATCTGGATGTCTGAAACTATTTGTGCTATCTATATATTGGCATTGATTACATTTGTTACAAGGGGTGGTATCTTTGGTACCTAACTCTCTGTTAACATTATCTCTGGGGTAGCAAAGTATTCTTTTAAGTGATTTCCTGTTCTTAAACATAAAATCCGGATTCTCACCCCCTATATTTTTCATCTCAGCATTTGAGGTTAGTATCGGCCAGTGCTTTTTAATGATCTCTGTCACAACATTCGTGTTTCCTGAAAAATATGTGGGAACCCATACATATTTATTCTCACTCTGTGGTCCTTTTTTACTCTTAGTTGTGCTCGATGAAAAATATGGCTTTCCTATATCTTCTCTCCAACTCTTAGCATTCCTTAAAATCTCCTCTGTTTCCCGATCTACATAACCTCTCTGTTGCAGTCTCTCTCTAAGGTCATGTAATTCACATTCAAACTCTCTATCATCAGCTGTTAACTTTGATGCTTTTAATGCTTGCCCCTTAACTACATTCCTAAAGATGTGCTTGGGGTGCATACTCTTTCTATGTAATATAGCATTTCTATAGCATTTATTCCTGTAAATCTTAGTGGATAGTCTACCCAACCCATTATTGTATATTTTAACGTCTAGGGATTCATTTTCATTGTAAGAATACTTCAGATCAAAACTCAGAAAGCTAATACTATTATTGATAATATAGAGTACCAGTGCAGGTTTGAACCATACAACCACTCCAGATTTTCAGGTTTTTCCCATCAGGGGATGCTCGGTCAACAGAGGGAAAGCGAGGCAACGTTCGTACAGCAGAGGCCGTATGAAGAGGAACCAGTAACAAGAATCCCTGAGCAACGGCCAATTGAAACGCGTGTGGAAGAAGGATCTTCCTTAATATGTAATATTTCATCTAAAGCCGTGACAGAAAGTGAAATCACTCTACTTAACAGAGTACTTTCGTTTGTACCTACATAGAGTATTGAGGTAACAGACGCTATAATAGATTTAAAATTGTTTAGTAAAAATGTCCTTCTGAAAATGTTATTTAAAACACAGAACAATGAAAATATCAACTGTTTTAGGAAACCAAGTATGTTTACTCCCCCTAGTAACCCTGTGATGGATGTATTTGTGCAACTATGCGAGGATGATATTTTTGATGCTTTTGGAAAAGATATTAGTAACAATAAACATTATAATTTAACTATAAATGAGTATCAAGCATTAAAGTCACTACAATCTGATAAGAGTATAGTAATCAAGCAAGCTGATAAGGGCAGCTTGATTGTTATAATGGATAGTGCATATTATTGTAGAGCAATGAATGAAATGTCGAATAAAGCAGTAACATATGCTGTGATAGATAGAAATGTGTATCCAGGACTGCTTGTAAGCTTCTGAGCCCCCCAATCCTTTCTGTGTTGGAGGGAAGCATTCTAGCTTATCAGTGGGAGTGGTAAACACTAGGTAGCCTATCTACCACAAGAGTGGTTTCTGGCCCAGAAATTGTAGTTTGTTGGCCATTTGGACAGCTTTTCCATCTCTTTCAGCTTTCTGGTTTAAAAGCCCGCGTTTGCACTTGTTTCCCACCTTTCCAGTAACGAGTCTAGTCCAGATACAGATTTGCTTTATCCAGGCTGTTTGCAAGCTTCTGAGCCACCCCAAGCCTTTCTGTGTTGGAGGAAAGCATTCTAGCTTATCAGTGAGAGTGGTAAGCACTAGGTAGTCTATCTACCACAAGATCCAGGTACAGATTCTTAGTTTTAGCACTTGAATTTGCTTATTCGTGCTCAGCACTTGTTCAGAACTTGTTGTTAGCACTAAATAAGCTACAAATTACTACAGCACTCAACCTACCCCTTTACCTAGAGTTGAACAGTTTTTGTACTCAATTTCTCACTTGTCTAGAGGAAAGTAGTTTTTTATTCAGGCATGTCCAAGGGTCAGCACCCAGTGTTCCCTCCTGTCTATCTGATGAATCTGGGCATCTTGCGGAAATGTAGCAATTGCCTCATGTACACAGACAACCGTCTCCTCCTACCACCCAACACCACAACCTGTAAGAGATGCACTTATCTAGCCAAACTTGAGGTAAAGCTTTCTCCAACCAAGACTGAACTTGACAATCAAGAGGAGAAGGTAAACACTTGCACTACACCACACTCCTCACATAGTCCCACTAAACCTTACACCACCAAAATCCACACATAGAAACACAAAAACATTCACAGAGGCTCTCAGTAATAATCTGCTCAAGCAACAGAGCCCTCCAAAGCAGAAACACAAGCAAACTCCACCCCCCAACACAACCCAAATGACACGTAGCCCACAGACTCATTGTGCCAATAAACCACAGCCAATAAGGCAAAACAAACCCAACACACTAGTCATAGGTGACTCTATAGTCAGGCACACTGATGTCCCACTCACCAGGCTAAACAAGGAGAAGGTTACTGTCAGCTGCCTGTTGGGTGTCAGGATCTGCCACATAACCCACGCATTCAGGTCACTCCACAACAATTACAAATATGAATCTGATATTGTCCATGATGGTGTGAATGACCTGAGATGTACCTCCCTGGACTACATGAAAAGAGATATGGAAGAGCTCTCCGATCTTGTAGCCCAGGCAGGTATGACCCTAGTCCTGAGTAGCATCCTGCCATCAGTCAGAATGATACCGCAGTACAAGTGCAAAATGATTGACTTCAACAATTGGCTAAGCTTCTGATGTCATTCTAAGGGGATCCAGTATCTGTCTGCCTGGGATGACATGGTCGACAGACCACGATGCTTTGCCAGAGATGGCCTGCACCTGTCGCCCCTGGGATTCTGGATACTGGCTAAGGGTCTTGCCACCCCTATAGTGCCTTTTTTAGGCAAGGTTCAAATGACAAATTCACCACTGTAACAGGAACAGGCAAGCAAAAACTGAGGGTAATGCTACTCAATGCTAGAAGTCTAACTCTCAAAATGCACTCACTTGAGGGACTCAAAATGGAGAACATCGATATCTGTGCAGTGACTGAGACCTGGTACAAGGCTCTAGAGAGCACCTCTGCATTACCAGGCTATAACTCATACAACACATTTCGGCCATCTAACCTGGACCAGAACACAAAAGGTGGAGGTGTGTCCATATTCATTAAGGATAGCCACTCCTCCAGGCTAGTTGCGCAGCATAATGCATCCAAGGTTATCCAAGTGCAACTAACTCTGGGCAAAACTGCAATCCAAATTGTAGCTTGCTATAGATCCCCCACCATACTCCAGGATTCTCACTCCTCTTTTTTTGATATACTGGAAAATATTAGGGTCCAACCAAACACCCTAATAATGGGCGATTTCAACTACCCCACCATTAACTGGGAAAACTACTCGTTTACCAATGCCTTCTCTCAACGCTTTCTGGAATTCATAAATTCCAATGCCCTGGATCAACTTATCCACTCCCCCACCAGGGGCAACAATATCCTAGACCTAGTCATTACCAACACGAGTCATGAAAAAAGAAATCCACAGACCACCAGGTTTATAACATTTCTAGTCTTAAATTGCCTGATTCACAGTTACGAGTATTGAGTAAAGGACTCAATTTTGTTCCAGCCACCAGGCATATAGTTATAGATGTGATGACTGAACTTGAAAAATTTGGTAGGAATCTACGTCTCAAGAAAATGTTTGGTGTCAATGAGAGACCTTTAACCTCACACCTAAGGAAACCAAGCATGTTTACACCCGTATATAACCATACGGTGGATATTTTTATAAAAACATGTGAGGAACAGCTACGAAATTTAGATAAATATAATAGTAACAATTGTTTCCATAATTTTACTTATGAAGAGAGACAATCATTGAAAGCTCTAAAGGACAATTCTGAACTGGTCATAAGGCCAGCAGACAAAGGAGGGGCCGTTGTTCTAATGGACAGAGATTATTATAATGATAAAATTATATCTCTACTTAGTAATAGTTTAACTTACTCTAAGATAGATAGGATTGAAGTGAATCAAATAATTTTACATGTTAAAAATGTACTGCCTGAATTGAGTGAGCTTGGTGTTGTTACCGATGAGATTTATAAGTTTGCTGAAGTTGAACATCTAGTCATATCCATTTTTAAGGCATTGCCTAAAATACACAAAGCTCTGTTAGATCCACCTCTTAGGCCCATAGTTTCAGGGCGAGGGTGGGTCACAGAGAATTGCTCCATGTGGATAGATTCTAAGTTAAAATTAGTTGTTAATGCCATTCCTAGGGTACTTAGAGACAGTGCACACTTTTTGACAGACTTATATGTATTCTTGGATCAACATGCATTTAATAATTTATATTTATTGGTAACTTTGGATGTAAGAGAATTGTTCACTGTGATAGCAAATGGCTATGGCCTACGGGTCGTTATTAATCTTCTACGACAAAAGGCAATGTGTGATCACAAAGAAGTAAAACAAATTAAGTGCTTTTTAGAATTAGTACTTGAACACAATGTCTTTCTATTTAATGAGCAATATTACTAGTGGGGGGTAGCCATGGGCACCCCCTATGCAAATTCTTACGCAAATTTGGTTTTAGCGTTTTGGGAAGATGAAGTAGTTTTTACTTCTAAAAATGAGTGGTCACAGTATGTGGCCTTTTATACACATTTTGTGGATGATGTTTTTATATTGTGGACGGGCACCGTTGAGTCCTTAAATCAGTTTATTGTTTATCTTGAACATTCCACAGATTTCATGAGGTTTTCTATGAACCATTCATACACACGGATTGAGTTTTTAGATGTTTTACTGACACAGAAAGATATAGGTGTCATTCATTCTCACGTTTATAGGAAACCTTGTTGGAAAAATGGGTTGGTGGCTAAAGATAGCATGCACCCAGGGTTCATCTATCGAAACATTGTGAAGGGACAATCTCTACGTATAGCTAGGCTTTGTATGGAAGACAGTGTTTTGCAGGAAGAACTTACCACTTTCAGTATTAGAATTGTGGCCAGGGGTTATAAAGAGATGGAAATTGAAGATACATTACAGGATGTGGCTGAACTCAGATCAACAGAGGCCGCACCCTGGTTCTCCAGTGAGGGTGTAACAAACATGGCTAAATATAGTCGGCAAAATAGGAGGAACTTTAATAATAACAGAAAGAGCAAGGTACCTGTAATGATTATGTATAGTAGTGATATAAGATGGGTACAGTATGTGATTAAAACAAATTGGAGAATCTTAAGAACAGATGGTTCACTGAAAGAATTAGCTGGTGAACATCCTGATTTTGTTTCTAAGAGAAATAAAAACTTAAAGCAGATTTTATGTGATAAACAACCTAAAGAGAAAAACAGATTTATCAAGACTGGGACCTTTCCATGTCAAAGGTGTAAGGCCTGCACATCCATCAGTAGGGAAACTCATTTTATACATCCTCTGACTGGTAAACAGTATGGACCTAACACCATGGTCACCTGTATATCTACTGATATTGTTTATATAGCCACCTGTACCTGCTGTCCCTCATTTTATGTAAGGAAAACTAATTGCAGGTTGAAGGACAGAATTCTGAGACGTCCGTCAGCTATCAGACTTAAGGATAAACAAAATACTCTTTCAGTACACGTAGTGAAATTTCCAGGGCATCAATTTCTATTTCAAGCATTACAGCAAATAACCAAGGATAGTAGGAACAACGAGGTTTCAGGTTATACTGAGTATTGTAAAACCAGATGGATCATAGAACTAGGGGCACACAGATATCCAGAACTTAATGGTATGGTGCCTTTAAAACCTTTTTTGAATAGGCGTAGACCTTATATTCCAAAGTATTAACTGTTTTATTGATGGCCCCTTTTGATTGGAGCTTTTTAGTTTAAAAAGAATTGTATGTTGTCAAGTTATTGTATGTCTGAGGAAGGGTTTGAGTACCTGAAAGTGCTAACATGTCTTGTGTTATATTAAATTATTTTTATTATTTTTACTGCCTGGTGGTCTGTGGATTTCTTTTTTCATGATTTCTGCTTTTTTTGGTTGGACTACAGACCTTTATCACCTGTCACCTTTTGGACTCATTTTCATTACCAACATGAGTGACTGATGTTCCACACCTGAAGTCAACTCCTCATTGGTCAGATCTGACCATAAGCTAATCACCCTAGATATCTGCATCCAGCCCCCACCCACCATTAAGGAAACCATGGTAAAAAAAAATCTCCAAAGCCAACTTCATGCTTCTAAAGACAGAAGTGGCAAACTTCATGGCACCCCTGCAGATGGACAATACAGTTACGACTACTGAATCCTACACAAATGCACTCTATAAGCCCTTACACAAGTGCATGGATTGTGCTATCCCAAAAAGGACCAAGACATTATCCTCCAAAAAAAGGAAGCTATCTGGTGGTCCCCTGCCATAAACAAACTCTACAACAGAAGGAAGAAACTGTTGCAAAAGAGAGTAAAATCCCATGAGTGGAGGAGCTCCCTGGTCAGCCTCAGTAAGAAGCTGAGATCCCTTATTAGATCCTCCAAAGATAGCTACAAAAAAATAAAAAATTGCCACTGATTCTAAGGGCAACCACAAAGCATTCTATAGCTATGTCAAGAATCGCAATGGCAACACCCAGATCTGCTCTGAGTTTCAGCACAATGTCACGAAAATGACAGAACCGACTGATATTGCCAACATCCAGGCAGATAGGGTCAGTGCTAACTTTACCCCGCTCTCACCCCCTAAAGGGCCCATATTTATATAGGATGAATGCAGAGTCCCTGTAATCACATCTGTGCAGGTAAAAGCTGCACTGTCTAAAACCAAAAACAGAGCATCCATGGGACCGTACAACATCCCAAGCTGCATTTTACATGAACTTCAGAACAAACTGGCTCCCCACCTAAGCACCATGTTCAATCATAGTCTCACATTAGGCTTTGTGCCCACTGAATGGCACACAGCAACAGTTATACCACTACACAAAGGAGAAGCCACCACTGATCCTGGGAACTATCGTCCTATTAGCCTGATGAGCTTGATCTGCAAGGCCATGAAACGTATCATCATGGAACTCATAAACAAAGACATTGGTAACCTCCAAACTCTAGACCCCACCCAGTTCGGGTTTGTGAAAGGCAGATCATGCCTTATGAACCTGATCGACTTCTTTGAGGCAGTCACCAAAGCCGTAGATGAGGGTAAGGTGGTTCACACAGCCTATCTTGACCTCGCCAAGGCTTTCAACACCATCCCCCATTCTGGAATTATAGCTAAACTCACTAAACTAGGTATAAATCCCTACATCACAAGATGGGTTGCCAACTGGCTTTCTGACAGAACCCACACTGTAAAAGTTGCAGACTCCAAATCTGACTTCAAACCAGTGACAAGTGGAGTACCACAGGGTTCAGTCCTGGGACCTATCCTATTTGGTATCTACTTCTCTGAAGTATAGGCTAAAACAGAATGCCTCTGGCTAATGAAGTTCAGAGATGACTGCAAACTAGGAGCCATAGTCAAGTCCCCAAATGATGTGGACATCTTACAGAAGGGCCTCACTGAGACAGATGCCTGGTGTCAGAGGCGTGGCCTCATGCTCAATGCCAAAAAGTGCATTACCATCCACTTTGGTAAAAACTCTGTACTCATGAACTACCACATAAATGGCAGTCTACTTAACACCGAATGTGTGATAAGATACCTTGGGACCCAGTTGGACAGTAGTCTTTCCTTTAATAATCACAATGGCACAGTATTCAGGAAATCCTTCTATGTGGTACACCTCATCACAAAAGGGTTCTCATCCAGGAAAAAATAAGTCATTGTTCCACTCTACTCAGCACTCATTAGACCCATTATAGAGTACAACTCCCCTTTTGGAATGTACCTTGCAAGACATCTGCATCAGGTAGAAAGGCCACAGAAGTACCTCAGAAAGAGGATTACTGGCCTCAAACAGATGCCCTACACTGAACGTCTCAAAAAGCTCCAGCTTTACTCTGTAGCATATCACCTACTCCGAGGAGATTTCTGCCTAACATATAAAGCTATGTTAAAGCCAGAGCTGTTGGACATGCAACACCTAAAGAAATCCAAATCCCTCTGACCTACACACTCTATGGACCTAAATCTTGTCACCACAATAAACAGGACATGCTGGAGAGATAGATTCCTGTCCCAGAGTCTTCTTATACTCTGGAACAAGCTATCCATCTATGTCAAGCAAAGTTCCTCATTAGCACTCTTCAAGAAAAATCTTGATGAGTGGATGGGAAATAGGAAACACACCCCGGGGATCACTTCTGTGGCACTGCTCGACAGGGGCACTGGAAATAAACTTTCTTGGGTGGCGTAAGCCAGAGAACCTTGTTGGTTAGGCTTACTTAGTCCCTTGGGCCAATAGCCTAGTACCTACCTGTGTACCAATGAACCTATGAACCAATGAATAATATGTTAAAGAAATTGGAAAGTACTTTATATGAAAGACTATTGAATAATGACATTACTATTGACTTATATAATTATTTTAGAGTGCATCATCCTCTAATTCATAGTATACATGGGCTACCAAAGATTCATAAGGACCCTGTGAACCCCCCCCCCCCGAGGCAGATAGTATTGGGCAGCGGGTGGTCTACTGAGCCCCTTTCAATATATATAGAAAAACAACTTAGAACAGTGGTGGATAGGAACCTGTATCTTTTAAAGGATTCAAAACAGTTTTTGGAAGATCTATTCAACTACACTGCATATAGGGAGAATAATGGCCCGATGTTAATTGCTACATTAGATGTTCATGCATTATTCACCTCAATACCGAATGAAGAAGGTATTGAGTATTTGAGACAGTATTTAGTGTTAGATGGTGAATATAATAATGAGAAGATAGATCTTATATGTTTCATAATGGAATTAATATTACAAAATAATATTATGATATTTGACCATAGCCTATATTTGCAGAAGGATGGGGTAGCCATGGGCATCCCTATAGCAAATAGCTATGTAAATTTAGTTATGGCAACATGGGAGAACAAATATGCGCCCCAACCACATTTTTAGGAATGTAGTCAAGGGGCAAGCATTAAGAGCATCTCAAGATTAACAGCTGATGATAGAGAGTTTGATTGTAAATTAAGTGACCTTAGAGACAGACTACAACAGAGAGGTCATGTAGATCAGGAAACAGAGGAGATTTTATGGAATGCTAAGAACTGGAGAGGAGATATAGGGAAGCCATATTTTTCATCGAGCACAACTACGAGTAAAAAAGGACCACAGAGTGAGAAAAATATGTTTGGGTTCCATACCTCTCAACCTGGAAACATCAAAAATCTGGACAAAGGCCCATGAAAAATAGATACAAATCTGTACACTGATTAACATAAACTTTGCATGCATAATTATGTAACCCCACCAACTCTAATGGAATTGTGGGATACCAACGTTTAAAGGCAAATTGAAGAACAGACAAAATATTAAACAGAAAAAGTGTCCTAGAAAAAATATAATTCACAATTCATTCACAGAATCTGCAAAATGTTAATGAAAAATCTGACTGGCTTCAACACAGTTTCATCATCTAGAGACTTTACTCTGACCTTGTACAAAACAACAATGAAAGAAAACAAAAGACGTCTTATACTAATAAAGCAGTGAACCAGGACTGGTCTGGACCACTGCATGCAGTGATCAGCTATGCTTTGCATATCCTTTCTGTACAATTAACTGCATCCAAAAATGCGCAATTTTCAGACAACCTTTCCAAATTGCAATGCACAGTACAAACCCCTGTCTGCACAATGTGATGGCTTCATTTCAACTACATAGTATAGTCAAATATCTGCCTAAGCATAACATTCTTCCCTGGATATGCACAAGGATCACAATCTCAGTAGTTAATACATTTCACTTTATGTGTTACTTCACCCGCTATTGTTTGCTGACACACATCCTTAAATTTGTTTACACAAAGGCTGGTTTATATGGCTGTCAGAACTCTTAATTATGAAAACTTGTGAGCAAACAACAACTGTTCGAAAATACAATTGTGGTACGAGGCACTAAATTACAATCCACTTCAGGTCCATAGTAATTCAGGATAAAAAAAAAAGATGGAAAAAGAATTTGTTCAGATGTAGTGACTGTATAATTACAGTGCTTCTATTTTTGAAAAAGAAATGTCCTGCTAGCCAAACTTTATTTGCAAATGAAAAGCACTAGGTTTATGCATTTAGATTTGAGTACTTTAAGAATGTTCTGAGACAGACCATGCTATAATGAATGAAGCTATAATTTACTTAGACCAGACTTTATTCCATTTAAATGTTTATTGACTGAGAAAATGTAAAAAAAAAACCTGAACTTTCTCAAATTAATTTTTTAGATAATCCCATTTATTTTACTACCTGATAGTCAGTGCTTTAAAAACAGAAAAAAAATGTTTGCAGTCAAACACCAGTTGTTGTGCTAGTGAAACAGCACTAGGTCACATTGTTGCTTATATTAATATATTGTTAAATCCACTATTATCCCCTCCATGCAGTGTAGCAGCCTGAATCTCCTTGATGTTGTTTGTGCTACCATGTAATTAAGTTATTTACTGACTTAAATTAATATACATTTTGACACAAATCTATCCCTCCTTAACCATTCCATTTTATCCTTCAGTGATATTCAGCTAATCCCATTCAAATCAAATTCTACAGATATGACAGACCTGATCTCTAAATAGTGGCTTATAACCAAAAGAAAACAGAATGAAATATATTTGCTTCCTTCCTACTTACCCAATGACCCCCCCCCCCGATGCTGTCAGTATTGTAGCCAATAATGATATAAATATTATGTCTCACATTCATATTTATTGGATTCATCTTTATATATAATCTCACACAGGAATCACATGTCTCCAAAATTATACTGACCACGAGTCAGAATCTTGGCTTCTTCTTGCACTTACTCTGTCCCAACTGTTTGCACTTTTCGGTTCATTGCATTTCCGTTAGTTATTCTTAATTTCCTTATCGATAAACATCCTCTTTTTAGCTTGTAAAGCTATTTTTTGAAATCTACAGCCTTGTTACTTTGCTGTCAGAATCAGATTCAGATATCAATATGGTTTCTAATATTGTACCATTAATTTTCACAGCTGGCATTCCTTTGACTCCAAATTGAACCTGTGTTAGAACATAAGTTAGATGCCTGGACATAAATCTGCCTTCTGCCCTTCCAAGTCATGCCATTTTGTTCCTCAAATGCCATGTCTGTAGGAAAGTTTGTTCTCCTTATGTGACTTTCTAATGTAAACTGCCTACCCAGAAGAATCCAGAGGAAATCATCATCTTCCATTTTGCACAAGTTGCGTACATAACATTTCAGCTCTTATATTCTCTCAATAAATGATCATCAGTTCAAAGTTTAAAGTCCAAGATCAGACATAGAAGAGTAGAACAGATTCAAATAAGCCACATCCTTAGAGCCAACAGGGTAAGGAACAGGATTCCAGTATTAGGAACAACAATTTCATGTCGAAACAGTTTGAATGGTAAACATAAGCTCCAAAAAAGTTCTCAGGGTTGAAAATAATAGAAATTATTATGACATTAAAAAAGCTAAGCTACTATTGGAAGTCAGATGGCTTCCACCATATAACATTGCACAGTAGTAATCAATTAATTTTTTGTAAGGAGCCTCAGAATGGTGAGCAAATTAACAATCACACCTGATATAGCACAAAAATAGAAAAGCCCAAAACCTGAAAAGTATACACCTTAGAATTAACAAGCATGTGTCCCCTGCTCATAACAGCTACTAAAGCCTTGATCGTTGTTGTTCAAAACAATTGGTTAAGCATACAAAGTCTTCTCTACCTGCCTCCTGGATGCTCAAGCTGCAACTATGAGAAATAATGAATTGTTTTCATTTAAAACAAAATGAAAGTGGCAAGCACCAAGCACAAAGTTAAGTTTTCTATCTTAACAAAATGTGTACACACTGCAACAGATTGCCGATTTCATTTGTTGCAGTTTCTATTAGCCTTTAATAACATTACAGCTCCTGCCTGCCTGCCTGCCTCCTGGATGTTCGAGCTACAATTACAAAAAATAACGATTCATTTTAATTCCAAACAAAAAGAAAGCAGCAAGTGCCTGCCAAACACAAAGTTAATTATTTTTTCTTAACAAAAAGTGTACAGTGTACACTACAGCAGACTGACGAATTACTTTGCTACAGTTTCTATTAGGCAAAAGGGCAATGCATACGTGTTTTTTTTTCCAATTGTTTTTTTACTTAAGTTTCTTTTAACTTATCTGAAGGAGGAGGTCATCCAAGCGCCACTGGAGCAAGGAATGTCTCATTCTCCTGATTCCTGTGGGTGGACTCTGCTGCTGCAGAACTTAAATTGTTTGTATTTGTACACATTGACACTCACTCACTGTCACACAGGGGAGACTAGCTGCACTTGCTCACTGCTGCTGCTAATAATTCCACCAACCACCATTCAAGCACTACCGACTACTGTCCGAGTAACAGTCTCTTTATGAAGCTGCTGCTGTCATCGCACACATCGCCCCTGCATGTTGTGGGATACACTGGCGATGCATGATGACATCATCAATAATTTTAAAACTTGCAAATAAAAATAAAAACAGATTGAAAAAATTGGGAATTAAAGGGCCACTAGGAAATTCGTGGCACCCTAATATTTTGCCCTTAAAACCAGAAATTTATGAGGAATTCATAATGGTTGAGAGATACGATGGGTTCCCACATATTTTTCAGGCAACACGAATGTTGTGACAGAGATCATTAAAAAGCACTGGCCGATACTAACCTCAAATGCTGTGATGAAAAATATAGGGGGTGAGAATCCGGATTTTATGTTTAAGAACAGGAAATCACTTAAAAGAATACTTTGCTACCCCAGAGATAATGTTAACAGAGAGTTAGGTACCAAAGGTACCACACCTTGTAACAAATGTAATCAATGCCAATATATAGATAGCACAAATAGTTTTAGACATCCAGCTACAGGTGGGATAACTTCATTCAATGTAGCCGCAGACTATAATACCAACAATATAGTTTATTTAGCTATATGTAATATCTGCTCAGCATATTATGTTGGCAAAACCAACAGGAAATTTAGGTTTAGAATAAGACAGCATCTAATGAACATCAGGAAGGGCACTTTGACACATGCACTGGTGAAGCATGTGAAACTAAATGAACAAACACATGCATTTAGATTCCTAGCTGTTGAAAAAAATGGGGACAATGAGAGAGGGGGAGACCTAAGTAACCAAACAGAAACATCAGAGACAAGATGGATAATCAGATTGAGGGCTAACAGGGGGAGAGGATTAAATCACAGGGTACCCTTAAAGCCTGTGTTGAAAAATAGGAAACTTTTCAAATGAAATATGATATATGTTTTTATTCTTGCACATATTTTTTTATATTTGCACATTTTTTTTTATATTTGCACGTTTTTTATATTTGCATATATTTGATTATACATTGAGAATATGTATATTATTTTAGGGCAAGATGCTGCAAGTTCTTAATTGGTATATGGGTGTGAAAGAATTCATTCTAATCATGATGTGATTCTGAATGTTTGTTGACTTTAACATTTTAATATATTTGGAAAGAAGTGATTGTTGATAGTATAATGCTCTGAAGAAGTGGAGGCAACACCATGAAAGTGCTTACCTGTTGGAATAACATTTTTGAGTGATTTTATAGACTGGACTGTGATTTACATCTTACTGAACCGTTGTCTGTGCTGTTAGATGCTGTTTGTGGGAATACTGACTTTTTGTTTTATCAACAGCACACTTATCCTAGCTGCGACCTGGTTTGTGTTTCATGTGATATGCTTATTTCATGTCCATCTATGTTTCTGCTACTTCTTCTGTCAGTTGGGAGGATAAGATTTGTCCAGTCTGCTTTGTCACAGTTATATGTAGCTGCATAACACTCAAAGGCCAAAAAGAACATATGTGAGTCTTCCCCCCCTGGCTAGTTTCATCATACTGGCCACATTCTTAGAGTTCCTAGCTACATTTGTCGGTATAATTAATTGCTGTTGTTCTCACAGTTCTTTTTCAGTCCTCACTTTTGGCTCCTGAAGCATTTGCAGTAATACTTTTGTGGTCGGGGTCACCAGGAATACATCGCTGTATGAAATTATTGAAACAGAATATGGTTTGGACTTGGCAGCAAAAGCACTTTGGTGATGTGAAAAAATTGCAGTCTTAGGCCGATTGCCACATTCTCCAGCAGCATAAGGACACACTGGAGGCACAAATATATAAAAACATAGGTTTATTCCTCCAATTAAAAAAAATGAAAAATACAACAAAAATAACACATTTTGACATCTTATAATTGTATACATTTTTTGTGCCTGTTCAGTCTCTTACAGTCTTCTAACTTCCAGGCTTTATTTAAATAGTGTTGCTTTACCTGATAAAACTATCCATCTTTCTCCATCTGGGCTGATGTGTCCACATCAATGGAGTATGTAATAGGGTACATAGCAGAGACAGAGTGTGGAGAAGGGAGGTTTACAGAGGATGTGAAAATTCATTTTAGTTGAAGTCCACATAAGAGATGTGAACTGTCACCTTTGACTATCAAGCACATACAGCATAATGTAATGTAAAAATTAAATGTGGTTAAATCACATACAGAAAAAGTTGTCACCTTCTGCTTTCAAGCAAATGCGTTATAGTATAATGTAAATCCCCACGTGTCAAAACAGTCAGCTTCTTGATTCAATGTTTTGTAAACAAATTGGTGCCGTTCTTTTATGGTGTGACATCACTGACTGAGGGGGGAAGTGTTTTAATATAGTATTGTCATTATTTTCCTTTTAGCAGTTAGCAAAAGAGAAATTAGTGTAATGAAAAGTATTGCCTTAAAACAGAGCTCTTCCAAAAAGTAGGAAAACAGCTGTTGTGGATTATGAACTCCATCCTATCCTGAATGAATTATTAATATTAATGGTTACAATTACATTCCTGTCCTATGCATAAAAGTAAAAGTTGAGCAGGTGGGTGATGTATTTCCTCATCCAAAATGTGTTGCATATACAGTAGTAATTTCGATTTCATCTTTTCAACCACATATCTACAAGAAATGTGGACCGATCTTTTTCACGTTTTTTGTGGAGGCAGGTACAGCATTTTCTGACAAATACTTTCTATTTCTATAGATGAGTGATTATAAAGTGTTCCAGCAGTTTCCATTAATGTCATATAATATGGTATACATCTGTTCATAAAATTCTAGCACATTTTTACTCACTGCTATATAAGAAGCAATTAGCTTTCTTGCATAACAGTTTCCCTCCTTCTGACACTGCTGCTCACTGACATACTGAGAGCTTGCAATGTGCAGAAATACAGCCATATGGGCAACAGATGTTCACTGAAAGCTTTGCGCTGAGAAAGAGAAATCCATGAAAAGGCAGGTAACACATTAGACTGCAATTAGGCATTTCACTGGCAGTAAACTGTTTGATTAGTCCCATATCTTAGTCATATGTATCATGATTAACAGTGAAATGGCCAGGTATGTAACAGATTTTGTGGCAGAGGCAAAAAAAAGCAATCTAAATAGAATATTTTTGAGCTAGGATGTGACTCCATAATCATAATATAATATACCAGATTATAATTTTTTGAAGGTGAAAGGTGGCAGAACCAGGTGGGATATTTCATAGACAATATGTAATAATGCATTATGTTCTTGTATAGAAAAACTCCAGAGTCCAGTATTCTCCCAACATTAGGCTTGTTGGTTTTGGGATCCAGAAGAAAATGGTCCATCAATCAAATGCACTCATATGTCTAGCAAAATGAATACATTAATTAATTAATTAATTAATTAAATAAAATACAATTGCATAAGTGTATTACATTGATGATGGGGAAAGAAGTGCATGAGTGTGATGTAGTAGCCAGAGACCAAAGAATTGCTTATGTGAATTCTGCATTCTATTTACAAGAAGTAGCAAGGATGTGACATACTATGATGCAGGTAGTGACCCAGAAGGGATTTGGAACTGAGTAGCACAGCAGACTTGGGTACCAAAGTCCTGAGAAGGAATCAGGAGATGGAAGGTTTGAGATGCATCCGAGAGAAGTGATAATAGGAAAGTTAAAAAAGCATGGATTCTAAAACTCCAGTGGTGATGGATTACATGGAAGGCATATGGCTTCAAGCTGGGAAGTTATGATAGAACTGATACCGATGGATCTCCACTGAGTTAGAAACCTGTGTCAGTGAAACGGGGTTTAAGGGCAATGCTGTCATGAAAACCACTGTGCTTTTACTCAGTAGTTTAGCGCAGTCAGACAACCAGTGACAATGGTTCTGGAAAATTAATTAATAGCTTTGAAACTGGACATTGTGGTGGCACAACTGTAAGCAAAGATATTGCCAAAATTAGAGTATGAAATGGATGGCCATCAAAATGGCCATGTCTGAAGATTTTGAGTAAGAGACACCTGCTAGAGAAACTCAGGTTTGGATCACAAGGCAATAATCCAGATATTTGTAGCTATAGTACTTGAGTAATAGTGAATACATCTCACCAACTGGATGATACTGCATGATACTGCATCATTGCTGAATTTAGTGTTACTTTCAGGGTTTTGGCTTAAGACTGAATGTCAAGTGACCACTATAGCATTAGTCTATGAACAGTTCCTTCCACACTTTAATAAGCTAAACACTTGGGTTCTACATTATTATTCAACGTTATCTTTACTTCTGTTAACTTGATCCTGACTTTTATTACTTCACAATCACATACGGAGGCACACACATGCACACACACACACACACACACACACACACACACACACACACACACACACACACACACACACACACACACACACACACACACATGCATGCGCACGCCTGCACACACACACACACACACATACGCGCGCACACACACACACACAAACACACACTTATTCCCATGAACAACTGGTGGTATTTTGGTATTTCCTAATGCCACTGTCTCAGTTATTGTTTATTTGGTAACTCACTGTCCCCAGTGAAACAGTTCTAACACTCCCAAGCTTTCTGTTACTGGTCGCTCTCTAAACATGCTAATGGTATTGCCTTAGACTGTGGTTGCTTTACCAATGCTCCCTTTCTGATTCTACATGTCAGATGCCTACAGTCTTACTTCACTATTTTTTATGCAACTCCCCTACATTTCTCTTAACTAGCCAGACACAGTCTTTATAATGAAACAATAAACTATTATGATTAAGCAAACACACGGATAAAGGAATACTCAGTGAAGATAAGCTTTTAAAAGGGGAACATTAAAAAAAAACTTGTCTAAGACAGGCTGCCAGTTTCAAAAATGGTCTGTATGCAATCTATCACAGGAAAACAGTTATTATCACTACATAAAGAAGCCAGGGGATTCAATAACATGCATGTCCATTTGTTCATGTTAGAGTGATGAACAGTGATGCTCACTGAATATGTAAGCTGATTAGCAAGATTACATATTCAGCAGCAAATGATCATGGCCAAAATACCTGCTAGTGGCCAGAAACAGGTTCACACAGGCGTGGGTCCACAATATAAACACCAAGTTGTATATAAATTCAGCCATCATAAGCAAGCACAATACAAGGCAAAAGTAACTTGAATGACATAATTAAGATGCAGGGGAAGCTTAAAGAGGAAGATCTAAATAGAGTAGTGTACAAACAACAGTAATTAAATGTATTTTGTCTGTACAAGTAATCCTGTCCACTCAAGGAAACATACATAATAAAAAGGAAACACTGACAAAGAATGTGAGAGGGACACAAGCTTCAGTGCAACAAAGAAAAGTAAATGTAACATTTATTTAAATTTAGAGTTGAGATAACAGTTAGCAAGAAAAGTAGATATTGCATATACTACAGTTACTGCACACCAGATATGTATCCAGGAAGCCATAAGTTGTACCCAACATTTTGTTTTGTCTCCCCCTATCATGTAAAACAGTTTAAGTAAATTCTAAAGCTGTTGCCCTATGCACTTCAGGAAGGGCCTTTTTATTGCTATTTAGTGTCACTTGAAGTATAGCAAGGCTATTGTAAAGTTAAAATCATGGCGGACAAACCTGTTATATATTAATGTGGATTATAGAATTGCTTATACAGTTATAAAATCTCACTGTATATTTTCCATTATACATTTCCTGTCACATGCTCAGTAAATTGTGTTACTCATATGATTATATTCAGAATGTCTAGCTGCACCCTTGTTGCAGTTGTATAGAACTACTCTGTATATTGTAGGAGTGGGCACAGGTAATAAATTACATCCGCATGATTAATGTTAGAATGCATACAGGTCAAAGAATTTTAAGACTTTCAGTACCTTATGTGGATGAGGGGAAATGGTACTGGCATTGTAATGGCAATGTACACAACAGTACACTGCTAGAACAATGCCAGTAATGTTTCCCTCATATACATAAGGTGCTGAAAGCCTTACATATATGAGGGAAACAACACTGGCATTGTTCTGGCAGTGTACACACCTCTAACAATGTAGGAATATTGTGAAGAATTACACACACTTGCACAATCATTCCAATCATAGCATTAATTTAAAAAAAGGATTTTTTTCAGTAACCTGCATGTTGTGAACCGTAGAAAGTTTGTGACTGTTAATGCATGCTGTGCGTGTATGTAACAAAATACAGAAGGATATGGCACGCACACAGAAGTGTCATATTGACCAGGATATAAACAGAATAGTTATCTGATATAAACATTTAATTGCTGTCTAACTATAGCAGATATAGCATACATATATATGCAAAAGGTGGCTTATGGTCATGTGTCATGCGAACATGCATATAAATCAAGGTACAACTCATATGTATTTAGCCCCTTGATAAATGGATTGTGTGTATTAATGCCATTATGTACTTCACTATGCATAGAATGTATTTTGTGTATAATAAAAATAAATAGTTAGCCCCGACTTAGGCAAAATAAAATTACATTCCAGCATTATGGTGTTATTACATCTGCTACTGAGGACATGTAGTAAATATCAGGTTACAATTATCTGAACATAATGCAATTGTGGTACTGTAATCAATTATATAATGTAGGCATAACTCTCAGTCTTTCAGACCAAAACATTTGAGCAAAGTCTAAAATAATATGGGAACAAAGTACTTAAAGCAAGGAAATATTTTATGCATTGCAAAATGTTGCCCTTACAAACTTAGAAAGTCTCTAGAATAACAGGATTTGTGTTAACATACATTTTCTGAAGTTTGAAACTTAAATGCATGTCATTATTTAGTGAGTTCAATCCACACTGATTTGACAGAAAACCCAAAGTTTTATGAGGAACAGACCAAAAATATGAGGCAGAAATCTGGACATTCTGCAAAACTCTGGACAGTTGAGATGTAAGAATGTGTGTCATTCCTGCTGCAAATGCTACACCGTACATGCTGACATAAAACAGTGTAGCAAAGTACACGTGTATGCAGTATAACATGATTTTGTAACTATTACTTAACCCTGAGATGAGCCTTGTTAAACACATTAGTAATACCTGTATGACAGTACAGTAACATACATCACACTCAGGTGGAGCACTATTGAGCACTAAGTGATCTCTTGGCAATTTGCATTTCATATACACAAACTGTAGCCTGTCTAGTTACAAATATTGTCATCCTCCACACATAGGTGAATAAGTCCATTGTGCAGATGCTGGCAAAGCCACCATTCCATAGGCTAATTCTATTTATTTTTTTAAAAGAACAAATAACAAGAACTATCTCAAGACAGTGATTAGGTAATGTGAAGTGTATTAAATGTCACTCATCTACTGCATCATTATACTGGGCCTGTTCATAAGGAAATACAGCAAACACTACAATAGCATCCACTACTCAACACAAAACCACAAAAAAAGTATTATAAGAGAGGCCTAATCACACTTTGTGATTATTTTACAGCATGGCACACATTAAGAAATGATTAATAAGCCTCATTGCCTTTAAAACCCTATAGTGTTCTCAAAATAAAAATGTTCATATGTAAATGTTTGTATGAAGTCACGCAATACAGATCATTATTTTTGGGGTAAATGACTCCTGTGAGCAGTCACTGACATACTTAGCAGTTACTTCTTCCCAGACTTGAACACATGCCAAGGTGCATCAAGCACTGATGCCAAAGAAAGATGCATACCTGTTATGTCATGAAGACCACATTTGAAGGGATTACATCAGTGTCCTATTCTAATGGTTATAGCTCCCTTAACATGGAGTGTGAGACCTAAAAAGGGGGCTTTCTTACTTTTCTCTTTGGCCACTCCTGTTTGTCACAATTGTTTGACAGACAGACCGCAACAGATTCAAACCCCTGCTGATCAAGCTTCACAGTCTACAGAGATGTATAGTAACTGTGCCTGCCACATGGGATAGTAATGGAAGGTGGCAATTAGAACACAGTTCAAGGTGTGAAGTAAAAAGGCTTTTGATATTCATTTAGCCAATACAAATTATAATGAGGGATCAAATGGGTGTTGCAAAGCTAATGTTCTTCCAAGTGTGGTTTAGCCATATCACTGTTGGCTGGAAAAGCCACTCTTGTCTGTCCATATTGTTTTGCACATATAAATTCCCAGGTATGAACCACTGCCTGTCTGACTACACATGCTATGCAAGTCAGTATTAATTGCATGTGCCAAATGAGAATTTTCACCGCAACCATCACAGAAAACCTATTTGACTGGCATGAAATCCCCAATGTGTTGAAAGAGCTTTGTTAGAAATAAAATGATCCAATGTTGTATGTGTCCTGTCACTATGTTCACATTGTGTTGCCCTTTGCTAGAGTCAAACTGCTGCCTATGTAAGTACAAAATCTGCAGAGCTGTGTATTAAGTTTAACCACACATGCCAGAGGTGAATGCTTACTGCATCTGTGACACAGAACATACTTGAAGGCATGACATCATTATTATGGTGCAAATCAGTTGTTTGAGATAAAAATAATGGAGGAGCCCTCTCCCATTGTTAATGTATTCATGCATAGCATATGTGTGCTTTTTCAATTTATTGAAAGAGTGGTGTGCATTGTCTATTTGTCCCTAAATAATACATGATGGCAGGTGGACTCAACCACATGTGTTAATAATGCAGTTATCCCTGTGACCATAGAAGCACAATATGCCCATAATGTCAGATTCAGACTCATGGCTTACTAAGCCAACAAGCTACAGAGCATTGCATCATTTCCTCAAGAGACAAAAGAAGGCTTACTACTAGGCTGAGATAAAATACATTTAAAAAAGTGGCCTCATCCATGTTGAACAAAGCAGTGGCCTGTGCTAAAATTTACAGAATGTACCTCTCTGTCTATATATGCAATCATCAGATATGTGGGTGACACTTTTGTTACCTACATGTACGTTCACACAAACACACACTCTGATACAACTGAGTCTATGGAGTCAAGTCTGGGTTAGGACTGACTGCCTAACCAGGATCCAAAGCTAGAGAACACTGCATGATCTGCAAAGTCCACATCAGGCATTTACTTGCAAGTGTGACAGCATACATTTGAAAATATTACTTCATCATTGGTTTCATAGAGGGATGTGTGTGATAAACATTAGTGAATGAGTTTGGAGAGCACACTGCTACTTTAAAGCTACACATCATATCTGTAGATGAAGCCAGTCCTTCCTAGCAAAAAAGCAACACACACACTCACAGTAGTTATGCACTGCAGGATGCAAAACACCTACCTATCTAGTTATTCCATCTTGAATATACATTATCAACACATTATTGATTGCCAGCACCACAGGGGAAGTTTGATTAAAACAATAAGATAGTGCACATTTGAAAGGATTACCTTATCAGTATGTTGTGCAGAATGTGTTTTGGCTAACAAATTGATGGAGTAGTACTCTCCCTGTGTAAATATATTTTGTACATGTTCACAATGGATCTTTTGATGAAGCTAATTCTACCTGACCCGATATACATTAGCCCCATAGTATTTATTGTGTACTAGGTTTGACCATCCTTACTGTCTAGTTACATAATCCTGAGTAAACATTGTGAAACACAGGTGTTTTTATAAGTGTGAGATGGAGCACATTTGAAAAGGATGATGTCTTCAGTGTGTAGCAAAACAAATGGTACTGTTAAAAGTGGAAGAAACAGATGGGGGAAGGACTTTCTGAGTTTAAATGTGTCACCAGAGTGGAAATGTATATATTAGATCTATTTTTAAAGCCATACTTACCTGACACTAAACACACACTAGTTCACCATTGCTGGATTTGAGCCACCTACCTATCTAATTACACAGTCTAGAGTATACTGTATTAACCACAAGCACTACAGGAGAAGACTGACTACAACAGTGAGATGGTGCACTTTTAAAATGATTACCTCGTCAGTGTGTTAAAGAAAAGATATTTGTGATAAAAGTGGAAGAATTTGATGTGGGAGTCCTCTCCCACTTTAAATGTTTCTCCTTAGTGGAAATATACACATCAGATCTGTTGCTGAAGCCATACTTACCTGACTCTAGACCCACAAGCTAGTTCAACATTTTTTGGATTTGAACCACCTACCTATTGGTTTACATAAACTAGAGTGCACAGTATCAACATCAAGTGTCAAAGGAGAAGTCTGACCACAGCAGTGAGACAGTACACTTTTGAAAGGATTACCTCAGAGTGTTGGAGAGAATATGCTTGTGTTAAAAGTGGAAGAAGTTGATAGGTGAGCCCTCTACCAGTTAAATCCTTTGCCTGAGTGGAAGTCTACACATCAAATGCTTGAGTTAAGCCACTCCTGCCTAGCACTGCAAAAACCCTCATGACCATCAATCTCTGCAGTATTTGAACACCTATGTATCTAATTACACATGCTAGAGTACATTGTATGAACCACAAGCACCACAAAAGTCTGTGCGGTTTTTTTTTTCTCTGTCTTTAAACTGAGGTACTTTCTGTTTCTGCTCCAGGAACCATTACTGGAAAATGTATTCCTAAATTTGTGAAATGTTCGACTTCTAAAGACATGCATTTTAATTTAAGATTTAAGTCTTGCCTTCTGTTCCTATTATATAGTAGTAACTTTGTTTCTGCCATATTTATCGGGAGCTCTAGGTCTACCATATACTGATCAAGGTATATCATTACTTACTCAATGTTGCCTGGGATGTAACTAAAAGTGACAGTCAGCATACTATATAAATGCATATGCTTCCAGTTCTGCAAACATTCTATCTATGTGAATTAAAAAAAGGTCAAGCAGCAACCAGAAAACCTTACCTTACTTTGTTATTTATTTCGGATTCTTGATCTGAGTAACTCTTCACTGATATACTTACCTTTATCTATGGTAGTGATCATTCATTGAGAAGTCATTCTCTTTCATTATTATTTTCCACAGTTTACTTCAGCTTGCAATATCAAATACAGATTACAAAGAGATATGTGAAATAAAAGAGACATATTTCTCTGTTAAATGTTACTATAGAATACATGCATTTATAGCAGAATGCATGGGCAAAAATGCAAAGTGAGCTTGATGTCTGGCTAATTGGATAAGCTGATTTGTTTAATTCACCTAATAAAATTGTAAATATTTTCAACAGATTATCCACCAAGATGATTATATCCTTGTGAGATCCTGTCTTAAGAATTGGTATAACTATTCTCCCCGCCCAAGATAAGGATTGATAATTTTGCATTTAAATACATGTTAAAGCAGTTAATTAATTACTTGTTCCACTTACTCTGGTGCTGTAAGTGACATTTGTTCATAATCCATTGAGGACCTAGCTGCTTTCACTTTTTAAAATTGTTTATGTATCTTTACACCTCCTTTTTTAAGTGATAGTCCCTGTTTTTTTCTCTTTCTAGCCATTTTGATCATGGCCTCTCCTAAATTTTCCATTATAAAAGCTTCTCCACATGTCCCCCATTATGAATCAATTAAAGAAGATTTTTTACTTCTGTGATTTATTTGCTTCAAATATGCCTTAGTATCATTTTGCTTGATATATATCTGACACCCTATTGAAATGTCAGCACTAAAAATGCTGAGTTCCAACATATGGAAAACATATCTGATATGTAGGATAAGAGCGAATATTGAATATTGCTGTTTTCCTTTACACTTCTTTTTTAGGTTCATAGGTTCATAGGTTTATACTAGGCTATCTGCCCTAAGGCATTTATAAGCCTAGCCCAAATTTTTGTGGCTTACGCCACCCCTTATATGAAAAAATACTGTGCCCATTAGTTTGTTGTGCCTCTGTCCAGCAGTGACACAGATATGATTCCCGGGGTAAACCTACGATCTCCCATCCACAGGTCTAGATTTCTCTTGAACAGAGTCAGCGAGGTGCTCTGCCTCACATGGACCGGGATTTTATTCCACAGCATAGGGAGTCTCTGAGTGATAAATCTATCCCTCCAGCACGTCCTATTTATATCCGTGCTAAGGTTTAAGTCGCTTGCTCTAGTGGTTTTGGTGGATTTGGATTTTTGAGGTGGAGCATGTCCATTAATTCGGGTTGGACATGGCCTTGTATGTCAGGCACATGTCACCTCTGAGCAGACGGTATGCGACTGAATAGAGCTGGAGTTTCTTCAATCTGGCAGCATATGACAGATTTTGGAGTCCCTTTATCCTTTTGGTGAGGAACTTTTGGGGTCTCTCCAATTGCTGCAGATGTCGGGTGAGATACATCCCGAATGGGGCATTGTACTCGATCATTGGTCTGATAAGTGAAGAGTACAGGGGAACAATGACCTCACTAGATCTGGATGTGAATCCCTTCATGATCAGGTGGGCAATGTAGAAGGTCTTTCTAACCACTTTAGCAATGTGAGTGTCAAAGAAAGGCCACTGTCAACCTTGGTCCCCAGGTCCCTGATAACCTCTTCTGTGCTTAGTGGATTGCCACCTATATGGTAGCTTGGGGTTACCTTGTTTTTCCCGAAGGGTATGACTATACATTTTTGGCGTTTAACTTCAGGCCATGGCTCTGGCACCAGCTATCTGTTTCCGTGAGTCCCTTCTGAAGGATATCCGTGTCCGATGCACTTTCCACTATGGCCCAGTTTGCAGTCGTCTGCAAACTTTGTCAGCTAAAGTCCTCCCATGTTGGCCTGTACTTCTGAGAAGTAGATGCCAAACAATAGGGGGCCAAGGACCGAGCCCTGTGGGACACCACTTGTGACCGGCTTGGTGTCTGACACAGCGCCAGCAACTCTAACCCTGTGGGTTCTGTCCTTAAGCCAGTTTGCAACCCATCTTGTGACATATGGGTTTACATTTAAGCTGGTAAGTTTTTCTACAATACCCGAGTGGGGTATTGTGTCGAAAGCCTTTGCAAAGTCAAGGTAGGCTGTATGGACTGCCTTTCCCTCATCAATGGCCTTGGTGACTGTTTTGAAGAAGTCGACCAAGTTCAAAAGGCATGATCTTCCCTTGACAAAGCCAAACTGGGTCGGGTCCAATGTCTGCAAGTCCCCTATATCTTTGTTTATGAGCTCCATTATGATCCTCTCCATAGCTTTGCAGACTAGACTTGTTAAGCTTATGGGGCGGTAATTACCAGGGTCCGTAGAGGCGCCACCTTTGTGGAGTGGGACCACAGTTGCCGTACACCACTCCTTGGGCATGTATCCCGTGGTAAGGCTGAGATTAAACAGCTGCCTTATGTGCGGGTTTAATTCCTCATTTAGCTCGTGTAGCACACAGCCGGGGACACCATCCGGTCCCATTGATGCTGTGTTTTTAGCTTTAGAGAGAGCAGCTTTCACCTACGCATTTGAGATGTCCGGGAGGCTACACTCGGCTGGGATAGTTATCTCTCCTTTAGGGGGGGAGAGGGGGGTGAAGTTTGCACTGAACCTGTCTGCCAGTATGTTGGCAATGTCTGTGGGTTCAGTGATTTTTGTATCATTTTGGACTAATTCTGAGCATATCTGGGAGTTTCCACCCAGGTTCCTAACATAGCTGAAAAAGGCCTTATGATTGTCCTTTGAATCCATGGCAATTTTTCTCTCAAAATTGGCCTTAGTTGATTTTATGAGTGCTCGTATTTTTTACTAATAATGATCAGGGGTGACTTCCCTTTATGGATTTTGTTCTATCATGTAATAGCTTTCTCCTCTTATTGTAAAGTTTGTTAATGGCTGGGGTCCACTAGACTGGACGTTTGCCCTTTGTGGAAAGAGTCTTGGTTTTATTTGGGATTGCCTGATCCATGCAGTCCTGGAGGTGTTCATAGAAGGCATTTGTAAGGGCTTCCGCAGCTTGGGTTGTGGTTTCCTCTGGCTCAGGGGCCTTGAAGGATACCACACCAGTCTTGAGTAGTGTGAAGTTTGCTTTAGAGAAGTTCTTCACTATGGTCTTTTTGTTTGGGGTGGGGGCGGGATGTGGATTTCCAGTGAGATTAGTTTATGATCAGATCTCACCAATGAGGGATATACTTCCGGTGTGGAGCATTTTGTCCCCATGTTTGTGACAATGAGATCTAGTATATTTTCTCCTCTCATGGGAACAGTGACTAGCTGATCCATGGCATTTGAATTTATGAACTCCAGGAACCGTTGGGCTAGAAAGTTAGGGCTTGAGTAATGTTCCCAGTCTATATTCGGGTAGTTGAAGTCACCCAATATGATGGTGTTTGGAGATACATTTATACCCTCCAGTGTCTTCAGGAAGGTTGTGTGTGGTTCCTGAGTTTGAGAGGGTGGCCTGTAGCATGCTACAATTTGTAGAGCAGTTTTGCCTATGGTTAGTTGCACCTGGATGGTTTCCGAAGCTTCGTGCGTTGCCACCAACCTGGAGGTGTGGGTATCCTTTATGAATATGGATACATCCCCTCCTTTTGTGGTGTGGTCCGGGTTTTGGGGCCGGAACGCATGATATGAGGTAAAACCTAATAGTGCTGGGGTGCTCTCAGGAGCCTTGAACCAGGTTTCAGTTACAGCACAGACATCGATGTTCTCCATACTGAGAAGGGCCTCGAGTGTGTGCATTTTGAGATTTAGACTTCTGGCATTGAGCAGCATTACTCTCAGTTTCTTCCCATTTTGTTTTCTAGGGTGGTAGGTTTAGAATTTGAGCCTTGCCTAAAAAGGCACTATGGGGGTGGCAAGAGCCTTAGCCATTATCCGAATCCCAGGGTGACAGGTGCAAGCCGTCCCTTGCGAAACAGCGTGGCTTGTCAAGCATGTCATCCCAGGCAGACAGACACTGGATCCCCTTTGAATGACACCAGACATTAAGCCAATTGTTAAAGCTGATCATCTTGTCTCTATATTGTGGCATCATTCTTGGTGAAGGAAGGATACTGCTCAGGGTTAGGGTCATACCTGCCTGGGCTACATAATCAGAGAGCTCCTCTATGTCTCTTTTCATGTAGTCCAGGGAGGTGCGTCTCAGGTCGTTCACACCAGCATGGACAATGACTGTGTCATATTTGTACTTGCCGTGGAGTGACCCAGTGCTTGTGTTATGTGGCGGATTCTAGCGCCCGATAGGCAGCTTACTGTGACCCTCTCCTTGTTCAGCCTGGTGAGTGGGACGTCAGTGTGTCTGACTATGGAGTCACCTATGACAAGTATGTTTGGTGTTGTATTTGGCCTTAAGGGCTGTGACTGCTTTGCACACTGCTTTTGTGGTTTATGTGTTGCTTGTGGGGTGTCTTGAGGTAGCAGTTGTTTGGGTGTCTGCTTTGGAGGCCTCTGCTGTTTAGGTACATTTTACTCAGAGCCTCCGAGTATGTCTTTGTGTGTTTATGTGTTTGATTCAGTGGAGTGGTAGCATTATGTGAGGCTGGTTTTGTGGTGTGTGTAGTTGCCTTCTCCTCCTGTCTGGTCTTGCCAGTCCTGAGTTGAGAGAGCTCAGCCTCCAGTTTGGCTAAATAGCTGCATCTCTCACAAGTATTTGTGTTATGTGGGAGGAGGAGAGGGTTGTCTGTGTACATGAGGCAGTTATAACATTGCCTCAAGATTCCCAGATTCACCAGCTGGACCGGAGAGGAGATTGACAACTGACCTTTGGGCATGCTAGGATAATATTGGGAAATCCTTAACTGAAAACAAGGGCCAGTGGGGAGTGAGGGTGTAGTGCTTTTAATTTTTAGTGCTGACTTATATAATTGCTTTAGTGAGCAAGTGCCAGGTAACTTGAGTGCAATGTGTTACAAGTAACTAAATGCAAAAACGACAAACAGTAACTTTCTTTCAAGTGAAACAAGGAAATAAGTACAGTAAGCAATGCAGATATCACTAGTGATCCACAGAAGCGCTGAGAAGTTGCTTATTAGGTGGAATTAGCTTCCAGGGAAATAACAAGCAAACAAACAACAAGCATATAAACAAAGCTAGATTCAGCAGGCCTGGATCTAGTCTATGCTAGAGCAAACAAGGTGAACCAATTTCAGTAAGATACAGTTCAAATATTCAGGCACTATAAACCTTTAACCAGAAATTCCCAGCTCAGAAGGGCAGAGTCCAGCCTCTTCTCCCACAAGAGTGCAGACCACGAACCTTCTTAATGTAAAATAACTGGCCTGAAGCCCAAATGCCTAAACCAGAACTAATACACTTGGACACTGGGCTCTCAATCAGCAGTTCCCAACTTAGAAGGATAAAAGCTACCTGTCCTGCCACCACAGTGCTTGCCACAAACCTTCCTAATGTAAAACAACTGGTCTGAAGCCCAAGTGCTTAATCCAAAAGACTTGAATGATAGCTACACTTTAATCAAGTTACAACCAAGCAGTAATAAATACCATTGAATACTTTAGAGAATGTCTGGATTAGTGCTCAAGTTACACAAACAAAGCTAGATCCAGCAGGCCCGAATCCAGTCTATGCCACAGCAAACAAGGCGCACCAACTTCAGTAAGAAACAGTTCAGATATGCATGCACTATAAGCCTTTAACCAGAAATTCCCAGCTCAGAAGGGCAGAGTCCAGCCTCTCCTCCCACAAGAGTGCAGACCACGAACCCTCTTAATGTAAAATAACTGGCTTGAAAGCCCAAGTGCTTAAACCAGAATTAATACACTTTTAGAATAACAGACACTGAGCCCTCAATCAGCAGTTCTCAACCTAGAAGGATGTAAGCTACCTGTTCTGCCACAACAGTGCAGACCACAAACCCTCTCAGTGCAAAACAACTAACTGGTCCGAAGCCCAAGTGTTTAAACCAAAAGGATTAGAATGAGTTACACCAAGCAGTAATAAATACAACTGAGTATTTTAAGATGATGCAAAAGTAAAAAGAAGTAGGTAAAAACACAAGTACAGTAAAAGCAGATGAAATTAATTTTTTTTTTTTTTTTTTTTTTTTTTTGTAGGGGCGAGCCCCCCTGTACCTCCTGATATGGTGGCAAGCCCTCCAACCCCCTAGCCCAAACTTATATACTAACTGTGAGATCAGCATACCTCATAGAAAATGGAATATTTCAAGAAATGCCCATCTCAGACTTAATGGAGGACCATGGTGGTGCAGCAGTAAGTGTTGTCGCCTCACAGCAAGAGATTCTCCTGTTCGATTCTCAGCTGGAGCACCTTCTGTGTGGAGTTTGCATGTCCTCCCCGTGGTCGAGTAACATTAAAGATATGCAGGTAGGTGTGAGTGTGAATGGGTGTGCCTTCCTTGAAGGTCGGGCATCAGGCTGGCAACTCAGCACCGTAAAAATCCACTGCCAATCATTAGCAGCCGGATTTCCACTGTGGCAACCCCTAACTGGGAAAAGCCGAAAGACATTACTTTTACATTTTTTTTGGCCACTCAGTCTCCATGTTTTGGAATTTGGTCTAGCGGGTCCCAACATTTCAGAAAGTTACCATTATGTCCAACATCTCCATTCATTTTAATTATGTCACAAAGGTATAACCATAATTCTTAAGTAATTTATCTCAAACATTTTTATCAGTACAATATAGAGATTACTAGCTCCAATAACTGGGCATTCTGCTTATTTACTTTTTGAACAACAAAATGTTATTATAAAGACCAATTCAAACATACATATCTTCACAGATAATTACTTCATGTTATAGTTAGTATAAATATGGGGAAAGTAAAGACTGAAAGATTGAACCTTACCAGTTCAGTAGTCAAAGGTCAGGGATGGTGCCTTTGTAGCTATCACTTTTGAGATTTGCAAATTTATTTGTTTGTGTGTTCTTCCAGGCCAAAAGATGGTGGTTGACCAAGTTGTTGTGAATGGACGACATAATCAAAAACTGCAGTATGGTATGGGAACAGGGCTTTGACTGGCAATTGCCTGCTTTTTCTAAAATGTGACTGCTTGTGCTGGTTTTTGCTTTTGGTATGTTTTATACATTAACAGCTGTTATTTTTATACTTGCTACATTTGTGTCAACTGACACTATATTTTAAATTTGTTTAACTTTAATCAATGCTAAAATTTTGTATTTTATCATACATTTTACAACTATCATCTTAAATGATTGTCAGTATAAAAATCCTTCATTTTGATATATCTTTGTTTTGTTTTGTTTTTGCCATCTCATTAGGCATGTCTAGTCTCTTTGCCTTCTGCCACCTTCCTTCCATTGACAAAATAATATTGCCTCATAATTGATAAATACCAAACTTTAATTTGTCTGGCCACTTGTGATTCATTGCTTCTTTGCTCTGTAATATTTATCATTGTTTTATCTTGGTCCACCTTGAAGGTATTGAAGGTGAGCTCTATCTTGCACTGGCTCTTTGTTCCATTAATCCAACTCTATATGTGTTTGAAATACTTTTGCTTATTTAGTTTAGTATGTCTGCTATTGGTGATATAGCCTATATGTGTATTTGTCCAGCATTTGTGCTTTTTACTGATGTATTTGGAAGACTTTGTTATCCAAATCACTGTTTTGTCTTTTAGTGTTATCTGTTTGAGAGATTCTTGCTGGGTTGGAGTTTGGTGCCCTAGATCTGCCATATTGATTCTGTATTTGTAATAGTGTTTTATTTTATTTTAGTATTTTGTGCTATAGTGTCATATTAAAAAGTTTTTAATAAAATAAATAAAAAAGTCAACTAGATAGCCCATGACTTCAATGAAAATATAAAGAGAGAAGTTAAACACACAAGGTTTTGGAGATACATTCTGTACACTCATACCGATACAGAATTAAAAAAAAAATGTGCATATAATACACTCCAGGTACAGAGAGTATATTATAAGCATCTAAATTCACAAAATACTAAACAGACAAAAATATCAGTAAACATAATACTAAAAAAAAAAAAAAAAAAAAAATACTGTGGATTTATTTTTTATTGTTTTGCTTTTAATGGCTACTGCTAGAAACTAAGAAAATTTTTATATACATGTGCATTTCTATTTACTTACCCTCTGACATGAAGCCTAAATTTGTGCTGCCCACCTTTTCATTCTTTTTATTGATTTTTTACTCTTAAGTTCCAGGCTATATATGGTATATCACAATGCAGCAAAGCACATTGCCCAGGTCCATCTAAAGCTTCTCTACAGCACAGTTAGATTTGCTTTTTTTTTTTTTATTTTGAGTTTTCGGAAACTCGATCCTATGGTCTTGATCCTATAAATTTTGAGTTTCCTAAAGTTCAATGAAGTAATAAAAACATGTATACATACACACATATTTTATTTATTTGTTTATTTATTTTATTTGTCTTTTGTTAACTGGGTTAATCCACTGGGCAGGAAGCCCGTTTTCAGTAGAGATCCGAGAAGTGTATCTATCATATCAATCTATATATATATATATATATATATATATATATATATATATATATATATATATTTATGTATATACATGCTGCACTTGTGTCCAGAAAGAGATGCCTACTGCAATGTGATATACTCTTCTGAATTCTTCAAGTATTTGAAATGCTGCATTGCCATTTGCATTAAATATAGTCATCTTCAAGTCTCCTATAATTCTTACTGTGATATTCTCTATACAGTATTACACTATGTTCTTTACATTATGAACAAGCACTATTCTTCTGCACCATTGTTTGGGACTACATTAATGCCTTTATTAAAATGCTGAATAAGAGACTTCACCATAAGGGTCTGTGGTTTCTCACTCTTTTCCTCTTAGAACCCGTGTCATGAATTCAACCCACAAATTGTACTGTCTCATTGTCACAATGCATTTCAGAGTCCCACCTCTCCCATGTTTTATATAGCATCATTACTTGTGCTCTTCATTTTGTGTAAAGACCTTACCAAAGTTCAAGACAATGGCTTCCTGTTTACACTGTCAGTCTTACTTTAGATTCCTTCAATTACAACTTTCAAACTGTGAGGCTCTGAGTTAGTCACTTAAACAGACTGCGATTCCAGGACATCCCTGCAAAGGGAGACTTGTGTTTAGATGATATAAATGGTTAATAAAAATAAATAAATACATAAACAAACACAAAAAGCACATTTTATCTCAGACTCCTGATATATCTCTGATCTTTCCCACTTCTGACTCACCTACTTACCTTCAGCTACCAGCATTGCTGATAGTTTCTTCTCCAGATTCTCCTTCACTTGTCTCTACCTGCTCTGTTCGCTCTGCGGGCTCACTCCCCTCCCCTACCCTGCCCCCAATTCCAACCCACCCCCAGGGATCCTACTCTTATACCATCTAACCACACCCCTTCCATCTTCCACCAATTACAGCCCTCCCCCATTGTTAATTAACTCCAATTCCCTCATTTCACTTACCACTCACAATTTCTCCCACCACACCCTACACCTTTTCTTTCCACACTTAGCATACTTCTAAGCCTATAACAAGAACTAACAACATACTCTTCCAGATGTATAAGATGCCCTACCCAGCCCTCTTACAGAGGTTATTCATACTTACACTTCTACCACCGCTAACTTTAGCCTATCTGCTAACCTGCTATGAACACCCAATATATCCACACTTTCTCAACCCCAATATGTTATCTACCTCTCCTTCACTACCTATTCTCACTAACCATGTTAACATAACATCTACACCCAGCTATCTACTAGCAAAATACCATAGGATAACTCACATTAGATATGACTCTCCCAATCCCAGAAAGTCTCTAACTCTATATAGTAAGTTCTCAAATCTTAGATTTCAAATACTACTCCTCTCTTTAAAAGATGGAGACATTCACCCAAACCCAGGCCCAGTAACTGCTACTACCATTCAACTCCACAACCCCAAACCCCATCCTATCCATTCCTTTACTAAACCACCTAACTCAATCTTATTAGCTCACCTTAACATACGTAGCATTAATAACAAAATTGCACAACTCCATTCTCTCCTGGAAGTCTACTCCTTTGACATTCTTTGTTTAACAGAAACTTGGTTAAAACCATCAACTAAAGACAATGAAGTCATCCCACCCAGTTATAATATTTTGTGACTTGACTGTACAACCAAAAGGGGTGGTGGTGTAGCTATCCTTTTTAAATCTGCACTACAGACTACTACCTTTGACTATAAACCACCTCAAGACTCCAACGCTGAAATTCTTATTACCAAGCTTCAACTTAACAAATTCAAATCCATTTATATTATCTGTACCTATATTCCTCCTGGTAACACCATTGCCACAATAGAGAATATCCTCTGTCGGCTCTCCCAAAGTTTACCCCAAGAAACCATAATCCTAGGTGATTTTAACATTGATTGGAAGTGTTGTAGCAGTACCCACCCTACAAGCCATATTAACCTTTTTGGTTTTTCACAAACCTCCCCTACCAGGATAAACAAAACTAATAAGAAAAAAAGTACCTTAGATTGGATTCTCATAAATAATAATCTCCAGACATATGAATCTGAAACCCACCCTGATGATGTAAGTGACCACTCACTAACCTACATCATCAGGCTTAAAACCAATCTACCTAACCCAACCATATCTAGGACAATTAGAACCAAGAAAAACTTCAACCCTGATCTCTTCCAAAGGGAACTAAGAGCATGTAACTGGTCTCCCTTAAAATGCCTCACACTGGAGGAAGCTGTTAATTACTTTAATTCTAACTTCCTAGCCATACTAAACCACCATGCACCAACCCGCTCTATAAGAATGAGAACTAAATCTGCCCCGTGGCTTTCAAAAGAAACCAGGCAAAAAATCAAACTCAGAAATAAATACTGGAATAAATCTTGCTTAACTAAAAACCTAGTAGATCAACAAAACTACAGGCAACTAAGAAACAAAACTAAAAAAGCTGTACTTTCTGACAAAAGAAACAAAAAAACTACTACCTACAATTCCAGCAGACCCACCATAATCAACCACAAAAGTTCTGGGCAAGTATTAATCAATTATTACACCTAGGTCAATCCATCGCACCAAACCCACAAGGCAGAGACCAAGAGAATCAGTCAGTACATGTAATTTCATTGAAAAAGCATCAGAAACACTGGGAAAGATTGTATTTACTTTAAAAATGTATTTTAAAACTTGCTGACTACACCATTTGGACTCAGTTTGGTTTTCAAGAAAGAAATCTTCAATTATCTTATTTTTATTTATGTTTATAGTAAACTGAAGGGGAAAGAAAAAAAAGGGAAAAGTAAGTGTGCATTTTTTTTCTTTTAAATTAGTGTATCCCATGTTATTTATATTGTTGTGCCTTACTTAACAGGATAAACTAATCTTATTACAAATTACAATTGATTTTCCATTCAGAGGCTGATAGCTAGATAGAAAATAATATGGGTTAAAATAAGCTCACTTACTGCATGATGGCATTTTCTATCACAAGTGCTTAAGGTGTCACCTGACCTTTCACTCTAATGATACTCATATTGATTTGTTTTAAATATTACACCAACATACAGCATATGGGTTAAATGGCTAGTAGTAACTTCAATTGACAGGCTTCTATATCAGAATGCATCTTTCATAGATTTCAGACCGGTTTTAAGGTACATATAATCACATATGAAGTTATTATTTAATCTGTTTAATTTTTATATACAAAGAAGATATGTTCTGTTGCTGTTGTTTAAAGGTCAGTTCTGAATGATGAAATGGTTTAAGCAATACTTGATAAGTTACACTGATTATAACTATGCCTTACCTGTGTTAATGAATATGCAATCATATATAGAGTTAATATTTTGTATGTTTAACATTCATATAAAGTGAAGGTTATGTTTAGTTGCTACAGTTAGAGC
The DNA here is from genome assembly GCF_019279795.1 of Protopterus annectens. Taxonomy (NCBI): domain Eukaryota; kingdom Metazoa; phylum Chordata; order Ceratodontiformes; family Protopteridae; genus Protopterus; species Protopterus annectens. The sequence goes on from NC_056728.1 coordinate 1,943,489,413, forward strand.
TTTATTCCGAATGACATTTTGTTATAAGTAATATCAGAGGAGTTACACTGATTACAGATCTGTTCAACTTTTTTTAATGAATATGTAAATATATATAGAGTTATTATTTTTATTTTTACCTATCTTACATTTATATACAGTAGAGACTGTTTTTAGCTACTGCTGGGTAGGGGTTTGATCTGAGTGACAGATGTCACCGGGACAAAGAGTTTATAACTCCAGGGGGGTAGCTACCCCATTTTTTTATCACATTTACATTACATTCAATTTTCTTAATAAGTTCTTCCTGACATCCATCTTAATTCAAATGCATATAATTATAAGTTGCAAGAATTGTATAACACATACAGTATATCATATGGTAACAGACAAAGACTATAATTTACATAACAAATATTTTGGAGAGGATTATATAAAACATAATCAAGATAACACACAAATCACAAGAATTTCTTACTCATTTATAGAGATATTATGACTTCACTAAAAAGTTCATCAATCAACATAAATGGTCTGAATAACCCTATTAAAAGAGGAAATTTACTTAAATACTTAAATATACACAAACCAAACATAATATTTCTACAAGAAACACATCTTTTAAAAGAAAATATCAACTTTTTAAATATTAATAAATATATAGTCATTGCCAGTTCTGAACATTCTAAAAAGAAAAGAGGAGTAGCAATTCCCTGGAATAAAACTCTTCCTTTACCGAGAATGATTAAATCTTATCAAGATGATAAAGGGATGTTGTACTTGGTGACAATTAAAATAAATACAAAATTTTTCACTTTAGTAAACAGTTATTGGTTACCGGGAATTGGAACCAGCACTATTAAACAACAACTGAACCAATTTGTATCTCAGTCTGAGGGTAATATTATTATGGCAGGGGATTTTAACTGTGTTTTAAATGAAAAGGACTCTAGCACTTCAGGAAAAAGGAAAATATCCTCACAAGCTAAACAACTAATACAATTAATGGATACATATCATCTAAAAGATATTCATGACTACACAGACCTGAGCTCACCTCAATTTACATTCTATTCTAATAGATTCAAATCATACTCTAGAATAGACAGGGTAATCATATCCACACAAATATTAAATAATTTAAAAAACACCAAGATTGTTTCTTGCCCTATTTCAGATAATAATACAATTATATTTGAGCTTTATTTAAATGACCCCCAATGACTCATATAAGAAGAATACCTGCATATATAACTCAATTAAAATAATTTCAAACATTTTTTTGAAGAAGAAACACAAAATTTTATTAAATTCAATCAAACGTCTAAATCTCATGACATTTATGTATGGGATGCATTGAAAGCTTACTTATACGGAACAAATAAATAAATGGTATTATAACAAAAGGAAGTCCTGGGACGAAGACTTAAAAAAATACAAGACAAATTAGATAGATTACATCTTAAAATTAATGACAAGTCTGCATCTAGGAATATTAGAGATGAAATAAATAAAACTTAGGAAGAATATAGTGCAATCACACATCATAAGACTATGATTTCCTTAGAGAAATTAAAATTCCTAGCCTATTCAATAAACCTGAAACATTTAACTAATCTTGCGAATAAAACAAAAAGAATCAACAAACATAATCATATTAAAGAAATATATCTGTCTAGAAAAAAGAAAAAGGTTGATAATATACATGACATAATTGATGAATTTAGACATCATTTTCACACGATAAATCAAACATCTCAGATCATTCAACCATTAGATAAGATAAAACAATACATTAAAAAATCTGTATGTCACACTCAACCAACAACAGTCAGAAATCATAGATAAACAGATATCTTTACCAGACATGCAAACTCAAATTAACAAACTTAAACAGAACAAAGCATCAGGCAATGATGGCATCATACCTGAATTGTATAAAATCATGCCTAAAGCCCAGAATGACATTATTTTGCCCCCATCCTGGAAATATACTTTTATTTCACCCATTCTTAAATCTAGTAAGGACCCTAAATTATGTATGTCATATAGGCCCATAACTCTTTTAAATATTGATTACAAAATGTTTATGAACATCTATGCTGATAGACTAAAAAAATTCTTACCCCAGTTAATTAATGATGACCAAACAGATTTTGTAACTAATAGAAGTACATATGATAACATCAAACGGTTTCTTATTTTAATTGATTATTCACACAGAAAGAAAAATAAACTTGTCTCTGGTTAGTCTTGACATTAACTCAGCATTCGATTCAATACATTGGGATTATCTAGTCACATTATTACAATGTTTAAACTTTTCAGATAATTTTATTAATTTACTATTACATCTTTATAAAGGCACTCTGACTTATATCAAAATTGGATCATACACATCGACTCAAATACTCATCACTAAAGGAACAAAACAAGGCTGTCCCTTATCTCCCTTATTGTTTACTCTCATAATGGAACCATGGGCTAATGATATACGAGGAAATAAAAACATAGAAGGTTTGGAAATTAGTGACGAAATAACTTCTAAAATTCAATTATTTGCTGATGATGTGCTCATCACTACTAAATGAGATAATTCTTCCATAACAGCCTTATTTGAAGCTGATAACACATTTCGATTTATATCTGGACTGACATTCAATGATAATAAAACTAAGATCCTACCTATCTATTTAAACAATAATAAGAGAAACATTAACAAAGACACTAACAAATACATCACAGATCAAATTACATATTTAGGCATCATTCTTGCTAAAGATATTAAATTAATCACAAAACTAAATTATAATAGAAGTTATGTAGATATTCAAACTTTATTAACAAAATGGAATACAATTATATTTACAACTGAGGAAAGGTTAACTATCATTAAAATGATAATCCTTCCTAAAATTCTCTATATTATACAATCTATTTTAATACTTCCCAGTAAAGTTTTCATTGATAAGATCAATTCTCTGTTATTAAAGTTTTTTTGGTTTCCCAGGAAACCTAGAATAGCACTTAAACATCACCTTCATAGTTGGAACAAAGGGGGCATAGCTTTTCCTGATTTGAACCTTTATTCTAATGCAGCTATTATTAGGTCCATAGCACAACTTTTAGATACACTATATCAGGCCAAATGGAACATATTCTGGGAATCTTCAGCTATGCTATTAATATCGAAACCACAGCCATACAAATTAGAATTGATAAATAACCCAATATTATTGATACTTAAAGATTACTTCATGTTAGACAGCACGCCCAAACATTCATTTAGCTACTTACACAACATACTAATACATTTTAGAAACTTTATATTTAAACACACTAAGTACAAGGAACTTTTTTTTTTACAATTTTCCCGATAGCCTTTACTCAAAAATCCTTACAATCCTCAGATATAGATAAAATTACCTTTCTTAAACAAAAAGGTATTTTGTATTGGTTTCAACTTATTACAGATAATAGGTTGAAGGACATAGATCAGATAATAAGTGAATATCAGTTAGACAACTCCCTATGGCTTAACATACAATCCCTCAGACTATTCTTACAAAATAAGATGAACCCGATCACTTCTGCTAATAAACAGGTCACTAGTATACTGCTAGAATTCTTTAATTCAGTTATTCAACATAAACAAACTTATTCAGACAACATAGGACTTATATACAGACGTATCAGAGAAGAAACATATTGTTGTCCTGCTAATTTCTAGAACCATTTTTCTACAGTTAATAACACACCTCCAAGGGATCTAGATAAAACAAATATATTAGAATCTGCAGAGAAAACAATGCTTTCACTTAAATGGAAAACATATTCCTGGAGATTTTTATATAGATCCTTCTACACTGCTCAACTAATGAACAAAATTAATGGTAAACTAAATATTTTCAACAGATGTAAGTCTAACACAAACATTGACTGGATCAATATGTTTTATGACTGCCCTGCTTTAAGTGTTTTTTGGGAAAACATTAAAGAACTCCTAAAAGCAATATTCACAGATAATTTTATTTTGACCAAATCATTAGTACTCTTCAATACACCCATACCTGGTTGTGTAAAAAAAGTCAAACATTCCTTACTTTGGGCAATACTGGCAGTAGCCAGGAAAACTACAACAAGAAACTGGATATCTGAATTCGCTCCTTCCTATAGTGATTTTAAGAAAATTCTAACGGAAGTTTGTCAATTGCAGATTGCAACTATGTCATCTAGAACATCTAGAAAAAATGTATAATTATCATATATGGGTTAATCTACAGAATTTGTTGAAAAGAGATTGACAATGATATCATATAAATCAAATTTCAACCTCTCTACATGTTATATATATATATATATATATATATATATATGGAATGATCAAATACTAGGCAACTTAATGATATTCAATGGATGTCTTTGTATATAGTTTTAGTAATTTCACATTTGTTAAACATTGTTATGTGAACGCTTATGTGAACACTTTTTGAATTGTAAATATCTTTATGTTAAAATAAACATGTAATTGTTTATATTTATTTCTTTAAAATCAATAAAATTGTTCAAAAAAAAAGAATAACTATTGCTCACACTCATCTAATTTCTACTCTCCTCTATACCTCACCCATATATACTAATCTCTCTAAAAACAACCTTAATAAAATGGAAAACACCTACATTAACATAGCCAGATTTGCTACAGTTAACCCTTTCAGAACCCACCACTGTATTAACCTAAAGCAACTAGGATGGCTTGAATTACAAAATCAGCTTAAATTCCACAACTTACCATTGCCCACAAAACCCTTTACCATCCTACCAATACCCTTATACTATCTACCCTCATTATCCCCTACAACAATCTAAAGACCTTATGTTCATCACATAGACTTCTTGTAAATATTTGTAAATCAAACAACAGGACTGGTGACTCTCTTTTCTCTAATACTGTTGGAAAATCCTGGAACCTACTTCCTTGCAAACTTTCCTCTGTTCCCTCTATATCACTCTTTAAAAACAATCTGAAATTTTTCCTCAGAACACACTGGTTGTGCCCCTGTACTAAACCTGACTGATCTACTACCTCACTTTCTTGGATCTACCTACTCTCCTCTTCTCTGTAGTCCTGTTCCTTTTCTTAGAAACAACTGACATAGACCTTTCTAAATATTTTTACTCACATCTTCATAATTTCCTTAAGGGGACTAGTTTTACTCTTATACTGTATATTACAGCTCCTACTTTTTTTTCTTTATGCCAACTTGTTTACTATTATATTGTTTAACTCAGCTGCTATCTTTTTATATGTTGTGTTGCAAATACACTTGTATTGTACTAATTGTACCTGTATATTTAGCACTATGCGATGAACAGACGACCTCTGTGATTATTTCCCTGTTCTGTACCTGCAATATTCAATATGCAAATTAATCTTTTGTATAAGTGATTGTATTTTGCTTCCTCAGAGCTTATCTCCCCAGGCCTCTACTGAAAATGGACATATATCCAGTTAGACTAGCCCAGTCAACAAATAATAAATAAAATAAAATGAATAAATAAAATAAATAAATAAATAGGGCCAGACACAAATAAAATAAATAAATAGGACCAGACACTGAGAAGGTGCATGCACCCATCCTAAGAAAACTCATGGGTATTCATTATAGTCAGCATCATAATTTAATCCCACACATCTCTAATTGTTTAAACTTATAGCCTCATTGGTAGTCTTTATGCTATTTTTTAAATAACTGTGTGTACCTAAATATGTATGCATGTGTATATACATATATATATATATATATATATATATATATATATATATATATATATATATATATATATACATATATATAATGCCATTGACCCCAACTCTGGCAATGGCCTACAGTCAGTATAACCTTGACTTATCCATCACATTATACTAGTCCACAACAGGGATGTATCAGTCAAACCAAACAACTGCAGACCCATTCTCATATTAAACTTAAACACAAAAGGCCAGGAGCAAATTGTTAACTTGCATTAAAACTTTGATCCTTCAGTAAATTCCTGACCTATATTACTTCCTCCCTAACTCCCATAGTGACTCCTGTTACTCTGATCAGGTTGCTGAAATCTGGAACCCCCTACTGACTTTCATCCAACAGATCAGCAAACCTAACCTCAATAAGAACATATTTCATGAATAGCAGCCTTTAACTCTGTACCTCTCCCATTAAATAAATCTCTTTCATTGACAGTCTAAACTCCAACTTAAGTCCTCTTTTCCAAATGTAGTCACATAGGACCTTTCTCTTTGGATATACAGTAACTGTAATACCCTTAATTAATCACCTGTACGCTACTCTTACTGCACTCTACCAAATACTTATTCTCTCTTAGCCTCAGCTCAATAAATCCTCTTTTATAAACCCCATCCCTCAAAAAATATAGATATCTATCTATCTATATAGATATAGATATATAGATATATATGCATACACACACACACACACACACACACACACACACATACTGCGTTTGTGTCCAGAAAGAGATGTTTACTAGAATATGATATGCTGTTCTGAATGCTTCCAGAATTTGAAATTTTACATTGCCATTTGCATTAAGTATAGTCATTTTAACTGATGATGCGTCTTCTATAACTCCTACTATAATATTCACTATTATTATACAATAATACACTATGTTCTTTACCTTATGAACAAGCAATATACAATGCATGGCATATGTATAAGTATATGTCTTCAACTGTAAACTCTATATTTCAATGGTATTTGTTCTGTTGTATACTTTTCAGAGATTTTCTCCATGTGCTTACAGTGAAAAGGAATTTCCAACTCAGTCACATGTACCTGGAAAACAAATACAAATGCATAAATTACACTGAAATTCATAATACCTTATGAACGTTGGTCTTGATTTAAGAAAGGGTTTTTCAGCCAACACTGCACTGTTATTTTTATTTCATTTATTTATTTTATTGTATGTATTTGTTAATAGGGTAAGCCCATTGTACATGAATATCCCTTTCTAAGTGTGACCTAGGATCACTGTCTGGTCAAGGGACTTGCTTAGAGTCACACAATGCAAGTGAAAGTGGAAGTGGAAATAATCAGACCCTGTACCCTTGAATGTAGCAAGCAGCTTGGTAAGAGCTGTGAGCCTCAAACTTCTGTACTAATTGTCATACAGACTACAATTGCTGCCTATAACTGGAGTATACTAAATCATGAACATGTTACATCAGGCATAATTCTGGCTTATCAAAGGCCTTCTGTAATCGTAGTTAGAAAGGGATAGCTTAAAAGTTATCTTACAAAGTATTTCAAGTCAGAAGGGATAGAAATACACTTCAAAGTTTAAGAATCACGGTGGCATCTCCAAAGGTTCAGTTACTGATCCTGTCCTTTGCCTTTATATTAATGCCCTACCAAACTATTGTGAATATTTTGCAATTGTCCAGTATACTGAAGACATCATCATGTTGCACTCGGCAAAAAAAACTACTCATTTGCTAGAAGAAGCTCCTGGTGTATTTCTATACCCTATATACATGGTTGTTGAGCTCATAACCCCATATCAGTGCTAACAAGAGTAACTTAGTTCTGTCCTAATCAGCAGCTTCCATTTCACCCACTATGTCTAGCAAGTTACGTAATGGTGAGATTGTTCTGTCCACTGATAAACTTTAGAACTTGGAGGTGTCACTTTGAGACTTGTTCACTTGAATAACACATTTCCTGGGATTCATTAACAATTTTGTAGGCTTCAGGCAAAGATTACATGATTTAAGTGTGTTAGCGCAACGAGCAACACCACTCATTGATAATGGATGCTCTCATCATGTTTACACATTTATAAGGAACTTCCATGGCCAACAGAAGTATTGGTGGCCATGAAAAGGTGCAGTGAAGCTCCAGCACAATTATACACAGTAAGTGCAAGTTGATTACACAAATTAAGATGCAGGGGGAATTAAATAGAGAGAATGCATACAGAATACAATGGGATTAGTGCAGAAATAAGAAAGGAGGGTAAATGGAGAAAATGTACTGAAATAATGTAGTCAAATGTGCTTATGGCAAAAAGAAATATTTTAAATATAAATACTTCCACAATGAGGTAATAATAATTCATCCTGTTTAGAATTCTTGACCCATGGACAAAAATAGGAATGGACATGCTAACAAAGGATGTGAGAGGGACACAAAGAAATAGTTTAATGTCATTTTATAACCAACATGCACATCTTGCACATGTCATCTCAAGCGTGCTGGTATTATGCTTAATTTTTGCAAAATCAATGCAGATATGGAAAATATACTATCTTTTCTAATCTTTTTACAAACATTTTCATCAAGTCCATCCCTGTACATCCTGCAGTGCTTGCTTTACTGAACATACCTAGCAGTTCATGTTAGCTTGTAGAGGGCAATTGTTCTCCAATGCAGGACTGCATATGATATTAGTATCAATATTAGAATATTGTTAATATTTATAACTTAAATCTTAAAAAAAATTATGTCTCTTACTGTCATGACTTGTATAACAGCTGTTGCTTGCACCCCCCTCCAAACATGACACTGTTAAATGCTTCATATAGTCACACACTGCACATCCTATAGTGATGGCTTTACTGTGTTTGTGTACCAGATCATGTCAGCTTCCATTTGTCTATTTGTTTCTGAATGCTGTTGGTACCATTCCTAAATTATAACTGTTAATATGCAAATATCACCAGTGTTCATCACTGCATAAAACATTTCCAGCATCTGTTTTGCTCCCCCTCCAAGCTTCAATGGTAGTGAAATTTGTTTATACAGTGTTAGGGGATGCAGGCATTGTAAGGGAAAAAAGCTGTGCAAAATTGCAAAGATTATTCAGGGACATTCATAGTTTAGCACTTCATGGTCTCAATAGGCAGCATACTGGAGATGTATCTGTGACATAAAAGCAAGACATAGCAATGAAATGACTGCAGAGACCAACATGTAAAATTTATACGGTGCTGGCGACTCAGTTCTAATTTTCATTCAACATCTAAAACTGTACACTGGAATAATAATAATGGTAGTATTAGTAATAATAATAATAACAACAATAATAATAATAATAATACAGAATGTGAATAATATTGCAATACTGGAAAAAGAAAGTGGCAGTAATAATATACTTCTGGTTTGCTGTAAATGATAACTAAGATATATCTCCCCTAAGAGCAGTCAAAAGTATTTAAGCTAAAACAAAGAAAATATTGTACACATGCAGCATGGTGATAAATTGAATAGAGCTGCTTCATAAATACTATGATACATACACATTTGCATTGTCTGATATCATGATACATAGGAATCTGCATTGTCTGATACCATGATACACACTAATCTGAACTGTCTGATACCATGCTACATACACATCTGCATTGTCTGATACCATGATAGATACAAATCTGCATTGTCTGATGCCACGATACATACTCATCCGCATTGTCTGATACCATGATACATACAAATCTGCATTGTCTGATACTATAATACATATGACTCTACACTGTCTGATAACATGATACATACAAATCTGCATTATTGGATACAATGATACATATGAATCTGCACTGTCTGATACCATGATACATACACATCTGCATTGTCTGATACCATGATACATATGAATCTGCATTGTCTGATACCATGATACATACGAATCTGCATTGTCTGATACCATAATACATACAAATCTGCATTGACTGATACCATGATCCATATGAATCTGCACTATCTGATACTCTGATACATAAGAATCTGCATTGTCTGATACCATGATACATAAGAATCTGCCCTGTCTGATTCCATGATACATATGAATCTGTGTTGTCTGATACCATGATACATACAAATCTGCAATGTCTGATACCATGATACACAAGAATCTGCACTGTCTGATACAATGATACATATATATCTACATGTTATCATAGCATGATACATATGAATCTGCATTGTCTAATACTATGATACATACACATCTGTATTGTCTAATACCATGATACGTATGAATCTGCATTGTCTGATACCATGATACATACGAATCTGCATTGTCTTATACCATAATACATACAAATCTGCATTGACTGATACCATGATCCATATATATCTACATGTTATCATAGCATGATACATATGAATCTGCATTGTCTAATACCATGATACATACACATCTGTATTGTCTAATACCATGATACATATGAATCTTCATTGTCTGATACCATGATGCATACACATCTGCATTGTCTCATACCATGATACATACAAATCTCAGTAGTCTGATACCATGATACATATGAATCTGTATTGTCGGGTACCATGATACATATGATTCTGCATTGTCTGATACCAGGATACATAAAAATCTGCATTGTCAGATACCATGATGCATATGAATTTGCACTGTCTGATACCATGACACATATGAATCGGTGTTGCCTTATACCATGACACACACAAATCTGCATTGTCTGATACCATGATACATAAGAATCTACGCACAGCTACATTATCTGATACCATCATACATATGAATATGCATTGCCTGATAACATGATACATACATATCCGCATTGTCGGATACCATGATACATAAGAATCTGCACTGCCAGATACTATGACACATACGAATCTGTGTTGTCTGATACCATGATACATACACATCTGCATTGTCTGATACCATGATACATACGAATCTGCACTGTCTGATGCCATGATACATACATATCTGCGTTGTCTGATACCATGATACATAAGAATCTGCATTGTGTAATACCATGATGCATACAAATCGGCATTGTGTGATACCATGATACATAAGAATCTGCATTGCCTGATACCATGATGCATACACATCTATATTGTTTGATACCATGATACATACGAATCTGCATTGTAAAATATCATGATACATACAAATCTGCATTGTCTGATAACATGATACATATAAATCTGCACTGTCTGATACCATGACACATATGAATCTGGACAGTCTGATACTATGATACATATGGATCTGCATTGTCTGATAACACAATACATGCAAATCTGCATTTTCTGATACCATGATACATAGAAAATTTGCATTGTCTAATTCCATAATACATTGAAATCTGCGTTGTCTGATACCATGATACATACGAATTTGCTTTGTCTGATACCATGATACATACAAATCTGCATTATCTGATATGATACATACAAATCTGCATTATCTGATACCATTACACATAAGAATCTGCAATGACTGATACCATGATATTTATGAATCTGCACTGTCTGATACCATGATACATACAAATATGCATTGTCTGATAGCATGATACATAAGAATCTGCCCTGTCTGATTCCATGATACATATGAATCTGCATTGTCTGATACCATGATACATACAAATCTGCAATGTCTGATGCCATGATACATAAGAATCTGCACTATCTGATACAATGATACATATGCATCTATATTTTCTCATACCATGATACATACAAATCTGCATTGTCTAATACCATGATACATACGAATCTGCTCTGTCTTCTACCATGATACATACTAATCTGCGTAGTCTGATACCATGATACATATGAATCTGTAGTGTCTGGTACCATGATACATACGAATCTACACCTTCTGTTACCATGATACATACAAGCCTGCATTGCCTGATACCATGATACATATGGATCGGCATTGTCTGATACCACGATACATACAAATCTGCATTGTGTGATACCATGATACAAACACCTCCGCATTGTCTGATACCATGATAAATACAAATCTACACTGTCTGTTACCATGATACATATGAGTCTGCACTGTCTGATATCATGATACATACACATCTGCATTGTTTGAGACAATGATACATACGAATCTTCGTTGTCTGATACAATGATACATATATATCCGCATTGTCTGATACCATGATGCATATGAATCTGCACTGTGATACCATGATACATACGAATCTGTTCTGTCTGCTAGCATGATACATACTAATCTGCGTTGTCTGATACCATGATACATAAGAATTTGCATTGCCTGATACTATGATACATACAAGTTAGTATTGTCTGATACCATCATACATAAGAATCTGTACTGTCTGATACCATGATACATACAAATCTGCATTGTCTGATATCATGATACATAAGAATGTGCATTGTGTGATACCATGATACATACGAATCTGCACTGTCTGATACCATGATACATAAGAATATGTATTGTGTGATAGCATGATGCATATGAATTTGCACTGTTGGATACCATGATGCATACACATCTGCACTGTCTGATACCATAGGTTCATAGATTAGTACTAGGCTAACTGTCCTTGTGGACCACATAAGCCTAGCCAGTTACCCCATGTGAGAATCAAACCCTGCACCTTTTGTTTGTCAGGTAAACACCTTAACCATTATGCCAACCAATAATCAGCCCTTGCAAGTTTTGAACCCAGAACTCTGCATACCATAACCACAGTGATTTACCACTACACCAACATCTGCAGTGTCTGATACCATGATATGTACACAACTGCATTGTCTGATACCATGATACATACTAATCTGTGTTGTCTGATACCATGATATATAGAAATATGCATTTTCTGATACCATGATATATAAGAAACTACACAGATACCATGATACAGACACATCTGCATTGTCTGATACCATGATACATAAGAATCTGCACTGTGTGATACCATGATACATAAGAATCTGTACTGTGTGATGCCATGATACATAAGAATCTGCACTGTGTGATACCATGATACATATGAATCTGGATTGTCTGATTCCATTATACATACACATCTGCATTGTCTGATACCATGATGCATATGAATCTGCACTGTCTGATACCATGGTACATACGAATCTGTATTGTTTGATACCACAATACATACCTCTCAACTCTTCGTACAAGAAATCTGTACAAAGCTAAAAATAACAGGAGGACTATGCCCTCAAAGTAGGGATAGATTTTAATTATTACATTTATAAACTTAGAAAGTGGCTAGAATAATATGTTTTGCAGTAGGAAGCATTTTCTGAAGTAAATAAAGTCTGAAACTCGAATATCTGTCATTATTTAATGCCTTCATTCTTCAATGATTTGTCAGAAAACTACAAATTTTATGAGGGATTGACCAAAAATATGTGTCAAAAATCTGGTCATTCAGTAAAAATCTACTGAGATGAGAGGTATGCATGTTGAATGGGGAAAAAAAGCTGCAGTGAAGATTAACTTAGTAGTAAGTATTACTGTAATAAAGGCATGCCTAGACACAAGTTAAATATGTATTGCTTAAAAATCAAGAAAATCTTGCTCCTTACTGTGCATTTAAGTTGTTTTATCAAAAATATCACACTTTATATTCTATGGATGGCAGTGCTATTATTCAAAGCACTTTCCTCATGCATGCTTTGCCGTCTTTGTGTAGTATGGGAATGCTGAAAAAAACATCATCTTTGGGAAGGGAAGAATGTATATTTCATGGTATATGTCTTTGTGTAATGTGCATCTGTTAATGTGCATCTTATTTTCTTAAAGGTTGGTACTAGGCTATCAGCCCTAGGGCCTATATTATTATTTTTATGTATGACGTATAATGAGATAATAATTTGCCTCACTTAAAAAATTAACTGTAACAAACTATATTTTGTGTATGTTAAAATCATATTGTAATAAAAATGTTCACTTGTGCATGGGGCTGTTTCTATAAGTGTAACTTTTAAATGCTTGTTAGTTGTTTTAATGTTACATTTTTGCAACCTTGTGGAGCTTTTCTCCACAGGCATTTGCTGAAAGAGGATCTTATCCCATTCAGACTTCCCAGCCAACATAGATAGATATATAGATAGATAGATAGATAGATAGATAGATAGATAGATAGATAGATAGACAGACAGATATAGTGCTACTTTTTTAAATTTGTTGCTGCTTCACAATAGTCTTGATTAAAAATATACACTATACCTCCTCAGTTACCCAATTTCATAAACAGTAGTTCATTCGTATTTTTTTAGATCATTGAGTGAATTTACCTGCTCTCTAAATTATAACAGATACTCTGGAACAGATAGTCTGCATCCCCACTAGGGGCTCTAATATTCTGGATGTAGCACTCACCAACATGGGGTGTCACTGTACTTCCCCCATGCGTAATGCCCTCCCTGGTTAGATCAGCCCACAAATCAGTCTTGTTTGAAGTAACTACAGGAATTGACACTCTCACAGAACAAAAGTTGTAAAAAACTTTACCAGAGCTAAATGCACTCTACTAAATGATAAAATGCTTCATACCACCCGCAGTTGCAGGCAACAATGATCACAATGCACAAGTGTATGCAAACACCCTGTAAAAATAGTTAAGTGACTGCATAAACTCTGCTGTACCTGAATGGATAAAAAACAGGTCTTCCCATAAAACAAGCCACTGCGGTGGACTTCAAGTATAAACAGATTATATAAGAAGAGGAAGAAACTGTTATCCAAAAGCAAAAGGGATATCCCTCTGTAGAGTAAGAGTTTCCTCCTAAGCCTAAACAAGAAAATCAGAAATCTTGTAAAGTCTTCTAAAGCAAATTACAAGACTAAAATCACATCCTTAGCCAAGGATAATCATAAGGCATTCTTTAACTACATCTGAAGTCTAAAAGGGAATGCCTAGCTATGTGATGAACTGGTTGAAGATAGGATCACTCATACTACACTAGAAGATATTGCCAACCTGCTATCTGACAGATTCAGCACAAACTTCACCCCCTATCTCCATCTACCATATCCCAAAGCATACTTGACACAAACTCTCTGCCTATAATTTCTGGAAAATAGGTCATATCTATGCTTGCCAAGGCCAAAAACACACCTGCAGACCACTACATTAACCTGCCATGCCTCAGTGGGTCCAGATAATAGCCCAGGTTGTTTACTAAACAATAGAAAACAAGACCTAGGGGAACCACTTGATGTTCTCTTTAATCTTAGCTTGAGAACTGGCTATGTTCCTGCAGAATGGAGAACAGCAACAGTAATCCCCCTGCACAAATGGACCATCATCTGACCCTGGGAACTACAGACCCATAAGTTTAACCAGCCTCATCTGCAAGGCCATGGAAAGAATTATCATGGATCTTATCAACAAGGACATAGGTGACCTACAGATGCTGGACCCAACCCAGTTTGGCTTTGGTAAGGGTAGATCATACTTATTAAACCTGGTAGACTTCTTTGATAATGTCACCAAAGCCATGGTCAAATGTAAGACAGTGCACACTGCCTATCTCAACTTTGCCAAGGCTCTCGACACAATTCCCCACTCTGGTGTCATTGAGAAACTGTTCCAGATAGGGATTGACCCTTACATTACTAGATGGGTAGCCAACTGGCTCACTGAAAGAACACATTCTGTCAAAATTGGTGACTCTACCTCCACCAGTAGACCTGTCACCAGTGGAGTACCACAGGGGTCTGTGCAGGGCCCCTTCTTGTTTGGCATCTATTTCTCAGAAGTCCAGACCAAAGTAAATAGCCTTTGGCTAACCAAGTTCACTGATGATTGCAAACTGAGAGCAATCACTGAGTCCCCCAAAGATGTCAACATATTACAAGAAGGGCTAACACAAACAAATGATTGGTGCCAAACCCATGGCCTAAAACTAAATGCCAAAAAAAAAAAGCATTATTATTCCCTTTGGCAAAATGGAATTCACTACAAACTGCAATATTCACAGCACCCACATGAGTTCCAACCCCATGGTGCAAGACTTGGGAA
This sequence comes from Protopterus annectens, assembly GCF_019279795.1. Classification (NCBI taxonomy): domain Eukaryota; kingdom Metazoa; phylum Chordata; order Ceratodontiformes; family Protopteridae; genus Protopterus; species Protopterus annectens. The sequence continues at coordinate 1,943,505,236 of NC_056728.1, forward strand.
CACAGGATGATAGCATTCTGAACATTGACCACCAAGTTTCCACAGTGGTAAGGAATGCCTTCAAAGTAGTACATCTCATAAGTAAGAGCATAGCATCCAGGTCAAAGGATATTATAAGTCCACAGTACTCAGCCCTCATCGGACCACTAATAGAGTATAATGCATCCTTTTGCATACAACTCACCAGACACCTGTAGCAGCTGGAGAGACCTCAGAAGTTTCTCACTAAGAAAATACAGGGACTCCAAACCATGACTGACATGGACAGTCTGAATGCCTTGTCACTAAGCTGCTGAGAGATGACTTGTGCCTGGCCTATAGAGCAATTTGAAACCCTGTCCTAATGGAAATGCTGCACATTCCAAAGTCAAATGGCACAATACTCACTCACGCTAGAGATTTCAACCTAGATTGTGACATTAACAGAACATGCCGGAGAGAAAGAAATGTCTCTCAAAAGCTGGTGCTTCTCTGGAATAGACTTCTTATTCTTTTAAAACAGAGCTCCTCACTGACCCTATTCTAATGCAACTTTGATAATTGGATGGGAGACTGCAAATTCACCCCTGGGGTGGCACCCATGTCCCTCGTGGACAGGAGTAGCCAGTGTTGATCACAGACCCACTCTGTTCATAAATTCTTTCTGTGAACTACCCAAAAAGAACAAATGGGGACACTTGGTATTAACATGACTAGGCTTGTAAAGGCTCTAGGGCCTCTAGCCTAGCAACCTCCTATGGACCTATGAACCTATGAGCAAATTCTAACTTTCCTTTTTTTGAAAGTAATGATAGGGCTTTGTTTAATACATTTTAAAAGGAAATTGTTTTCTTTTTGCAATCTTTTTTTTCAGTGTTGTGGATTTGTCTGTATGATAATTTTAAAAATGCAAGCACTTATGTTTTGATGCCTATGCATTTCAATAAATCAATGTATACACGTATAAACGTATGTGAGTTTCTGTGTGTCTGTGTGCATGTCTGTGCGTCTGTGTACATCTATATGTTGGCATGAAACTGAATTTTTTTTTTCTTTTTTTATGATCAAATGTTTTTGGGGCAGTCAAACACACTAAAGCTGTGAGAAAAAACATAGGCAATCTACTTTATAGCTTAAAAGCCATTCTAGATGTTAAGATAGGTTTCAGCATTTACTCATTCTTCTGAAATATTCTTAAACACTGCTCTTGTTTGTTCAAATTGTATTTTTGTGTTTTCATTTATTCCCAGAGATGTTTGCACTGCATCTTGTTCTACGCCTGTTATATCTCATTCTCCGGGTTTATATTTTCTTGATATTTCAATGCTTTTTGCTATAAAATGTTGCTTTTGCTAATATTTTAAAGGACAGATATTATAATAACAAATTAAAAGTTGTGTCTATTGGCTGCTGTACTTTCAGTTGTTTGTCAGAAGAAAATGCAGTGTATGGATGTTTACAAAAGAGGTGAGATGGCACTTAACAGATTAATGTATATATTTATTTATTGTGTGTGTGTGTGTGTGTGTGTGTATCTTTTTTTTATGTGAAGCAGCATCCATAGCCTATTTTGTCAAGTGACCTAATGGATTCAGTCAAGTTCAAACAAAAAGTGATGGTAAAAAATAATCATCATGAAATATCCCTCAATGGAATTTCAAACATGGGATAATAAATTGCCTCACTTGTAAAGCAGTGTGCCAATTTTCTGATGTAATTATAATGTAATTTATCAATGTGTGGTGTAATTTATATTTTAGAATGTATTAGAAACATTAGAAACAGGAATAAATCTTACTGTATGATGAGGTGTTTATGATTTTTTTTGCAATACTGAGATTCTAGCCCTTATTTTGTCATTTAATAATAGATGTTCTTGATTCCATTTTTTTAGCCTTTCTTTATCACCATTGTGATGTTTTTATCTAATTTTATCTAATTAGAGTATATTTCATTTGCTGGAACAGCACAATTTTTGGACAAATTAGAAAACATATAGTGAGGGAAATCCTTCCTAGGTCCTCATTTGGGCTTTAATTCATTACATGGGTTGAAGTGTAACTGATAAAGATGATTATAGCTCTTCGCAATTGTTAGTCAAGCTGGTATCATTTTGCGATATGCATATAGATAGTTTTTACTCAAGGCGATTCTATGGTGCACAGGTGTATATGCTTTTAGCCAGATGATGGATGTAGCATTCTGCACTCTGGGACATCTGTGAGACTAAGCTCTAGACAATGGGATTAAATCTGATGGTGTCTGTCTTATTTATATGCATAACTTTGAAGTTTTACATCACAGTATTTGTTCAGAATAGTTTGTACAATATGGAAGGACTGCACCTACTGAAAACATGACAAAAAAAATTCTTATATATGTACATTACTGCTTCATAAGGCCTGCCTGACACTTCTCTGAAGTCACATTTTGCAAAGCTGGATTTTCCTTTTTCCTGGGTTTGCAATCTACATTTACTTGGTTAGAAGGTGTTCCTTCAGTAAATGCCAGGCTTTACAGTGTACTAAAGCAATAGTGGAATGCAAAGCAATTCCAGTAAGTAAATCATTGCCTAAGATGCACTTCTATTCATTTAATTCTCCAGTCCCCCCCCCTCATTTCTACTACGCCTATATGATAATGCAGCACAATTCCACTGTCTCATTGCAAATACCACCCACTAGGCAAGTTTTTTATATCTCTTTCTTCAGTATGAGCAAGTATTGATTTCCACTGCACATATAAAATTGCATAAAAGACTGATTTATAAAGATGAATGTATTTATATGTAATGGTAATATTTGCTCAGCAGAAGGCCGCTTTACCACGTGAGCATGTCACAAGACCTTGCTAATGAAAAAATACACAGGCTATTAGTGATGGACAGGACTGAATAGCTGCACATGTTTTTCTATGACAGCCTTGCCATCTCAGTCTCCATTTCTTTGTATTTATGAAGACAATCCCTGCATGTGCCAGTACTAACCCAGATTGTGGTCGACAGATGTATGCAGTTCATGCATAGTTATTTATTAATGATTGCACTTCTCTTTCATTTGGCCCTTGCTCTATGTTGCTCAGATATTTAAAATATAGCCACAACACTAGTAGAGATGTAATAAGATATGCACTGCAGGAAGGCTACATACTCTTGGTTTTGGCATTGTAAATGTGGATGGAATTGTATCGCTGAATCACAATGAGCCATTCTGAAATGTCACTCTGTACACCTGCCTCCCGCTCAATGAATAATATCCCACTCGCAATTTATATACAAAGGAAATGTTGCTAGGAAAAATGAACTAGGCTTTGATTTTTATACAGAATTTAAAAAGGTATAATGTTTCTTTAGGAAATGCAAATATGAAAAAAAGAACATTAATTTATTACACGTGTATATTGAACAAAGCATTTTAAGACTAAGTGCTGTTGAATGCAGAATAGAATTTATCCAAAGGTACTTGAATAGCATACTCTGCAACAACACATTTATCAGTTATTTTATTGCATACTTAATTTGTCATGCATTTTTTAATTTCTACTTCATCCATCTACACCAATCTTATTTGAGTTTGTAAGACAAAATTTCCATTTAGTAAGAGTACTTTTTTTTTCTGTTTGTGGAACAGTTGCACAATGACTCTCCAAAAAACTGGAAACCATATCACATTCATGGTATACAGTTCTGCAAACCCATCACATAGGTGGCAGTCCATTGTACTAAGAAAATTATAAAACAAAACTAACAAAAGGAAATAAAAAGAGGGATTATAAATATACAATAAACTGGAAGGACTGAGTTGTATAACTGAAACGATAAGTAAACTAAACTCCAGTAAAAAAGTTGAAAAACGTTATAAGACAAGCAGAAGGTATGAGATTAATGAAGATGCACCATGCAAAGAAAAGGGGTGATTCAGCTACTGCTGTAAGATACTGCATAAAACAGTGCACGCTATTTAGTCAATGTATCTCTCTTTCCCTCCCTGTCTCTTTGTTTCTTTTAAAACCATCTTGTTGTAATAAACCATACATTCTGTTTTAATACTGGAGATCTTTCATGAAGCTGACATCTTTTTGATTCATTCTCTGATCAGGAATGTGAAAAACTCATCTGTTGAGCTGAAGTGGGCTTATTTCTTATTCTTTTTTTTTTAAACCATCATCTGAATAAATATGCTATAAAGCCTGAGATGCAATGAGGTTGCACATGCTGGTTAAGCATCTGGGTGAATGTTGTGTCTGGTGAATGTTAAGGAGCCATTTGCATATGTCACATAGTCCTCTGCTACAAGAGGTTTAAGGTACCACATAATGAAAACTCTAGCTTGGCTGTGTTTTTCTTTCAGTTTTTACTGAATGGTTTATTTGTGTGACCTTTTCCCCAAGGTTTGGACAGTATAACTTAAAAAGACAAAGCACCAGATAATCTAGATTTATACATAACTGAGTACATTAGAAGTGACGCAGATAAGCAAAAGCAAAAAGAATATACCTCTTTACAATAACATGAGTAACGAGTAACATGAACAGTGCTGTGTAATAAACAGGTAGGGAACCTAACAGAACTTAAAAGCCATTTGGTAGCCTATAAGTGGGAAAGATGGCTATAATACAAGTTTACAGATGGAAAAGAGATGGTAATTCTGTGATGGGAAGTTTCTTGTAAGAATCCATTAACTCTCACTCTTACACTGCTTAAAGATTTTGATTGTCAGACATACACACGTATCTATATTGATATATATATATATATATATATATATATATATATATATATATATATATATATATATATTTTGTTCCCCTTCATATGATCAAATTTCTTTAAACTCGAAAGCCATAAACTCGAAACCAGAATCTCGAATTTAGAGAAACTCGAACATATGAAAGGGAAGAAAGAAAACAATTAACACCTTTCAAATGTTTTCGCAGCCCCCTGTTCCCCCACACCCCCATACTTAAATATACCTACTCTGAGATTGCACTATAGTAAAGGAAAGGGAAATTTCCCATTCCCCGCTATATGCGCAAGCGCAAAACAGAAGATTTTCCATTCCTCCGCTATAGTGCGGTCACAAAACATTTACATTTAAACTGCTAGGGTACAGGGGACCTGGCCCCTTGCAATAAGGTAACTTAACTTTTTATTTTTTTAAACCTAAGGCACCCATTCACAATTTTGAGTGAATGGAAGTTCGAGATTCTGGTCTCGAGATTATGAATTTCGAGCTTCCATCCATTCGATCTTGTGAAGGGGAACTATATATATATATATATATATATATATATATATATATATGTGTGTGTGTGTGTGTGTGTGTGTGTATGTGTGTGCATATATATATATATATATATATATATATATATATATATATATATATATATACATATATGGATCTAGGACATTTGCTTGAGTGAGCAAATGACCGAATCCTAAACAGCCAGGCATACTTACGCGAAAGTGCTTCTCACCGAAGAAGCACTTTGGCGTAAGTATGCCTGTTGCCGAGGCTGTACTATGGTACGGGTAAGGGAAATTTCCCTTTTCCCCAATGTAGTGCGGTCTCGGAGGGAGAATATTAAAGTAGGGGGAGTGGGGGGCACAGGGGGGCAAAGTCCACCTGCTAAAATGTAAATGTAGTGTTTTATTTTTTTTTGTAACATGCTTTAATGAAAGCACTTTTTCAATAAAAACGCTTTCGTTAAAGTGTGTTCGGTTATTATGGATTCGGACATTTGCTCACTTGAGCAAACGTCCTAGATCGATATACACACACAAACATATATATATATATATATATATATATATATATACACAACTGTAAAAATATATAAATATCCATATATCCATTTGACTTTGTTAATTGGGAAAGTCTGATGAGATACTCCATTTTCAGATGAGTTAGAGAATGCTGTTTCAGCAGATATATTTGAAATACTGCTGACAAGAAAAATATTTTACAAAGATTCATTATATAAATAGTTCTTATAATAACTAGATACAAACAAGTAATTATTCTGTAATGACTCCTTACAAAGATAAAACAAGTATTTCTTCTAACATTATATATGATATTATATCACATTACACATTTAGTATGCAAACAGTTCTAGGAGACCAAGGCAGTCGCTTAGGGCCTACTGGCAGGGGGGGGCCCTGATGGCTGGGATGGGGCCTGCTTTCCGAGGGACTGTCACACTTACTTTTTTAACTACAAAAACAGCATATGTCTTTTTGTTTTTAATGGCATACTCTTTTAAGGACACCTTCTGCATCTGGTCACATATACCTGCTGTGTCTGTCGTCACACCTGTCCTTCCTTTCCATATGCATAGAATTTAACATTTCATTCCTTCCATTCTTGTGCTGCAGAATGAATTAGACTCATTCTTGGGTGGATTTATGCTGCTGCTGGCATAAAATACTTCTTCTTGTACAGCAAGTAAGTGTGTGTGTATAATGCCTCATGTAGGGATAACGGGGGTTAGTACGTTTGCTCAGGCTCAAACCCTGTACCTTAGCTAGAGAAAACAAGAGCCTGAATCTTTTGCCCCAACCACTAAGATGTTAAAAACAATCAAGTTTCAAGAAGTTGAGTGCATAGCTGTCTACTGTCCAGATTTTCATGGAATGTCCAGATTTTGTCTCATATTTTAGGTCTGTTCCTCATTAAACTTCCATTTTTTGGCAAATCATTGAGGACTGAATTCACTAAATAATGACAGACATTTAAGCTTCAGTCTTCATATCCTTCAGAAAATACATGATAAGGCAAAACCTTTTATTCAACAACTTTCTAAGATTATACAAGCAATATTTAAAATTTTCCCCTAGTTTTGTGCTTTTGAGTGCTTTTTACAAGGAATTGCGTGTCAGGTGCATTTTACAAGGAACTGAGTGTTAAGTACATTTTATACGGAACTAAGTGGCATGTGCATTTTATAAGGAAATGAGAGCTTCAGAAAAGAGGAAGTTTACTGCTTTTCATGCTAACTCTGTTTACAATGTGCAAGTGTTTAGCAAATGGTATCACTATTGTGCTAAAGAGGTTAAAGGCATTGTTATTAGCTCAACAGGTTGCATGCTTGCTTCTGATGCAGAAGGCTGTTGGTTCTCTTCCCACAGCATGTAGATGGATTGCTGATATTTAGTTTATGAGGGTGGAGTGCTGCAGTCCTGAGTATGTCTTCCTTTGCTGGAGATGCCTAGTAATTATGAACCTGTTGTTAGTCTGTTATCCATTTCCTATTGCAATACTACCAGCGTACCACTTTTTTAATGTAACATAGGCAATTTATTCTTCAAGGGCAGCAGACACTGAATTTGTAGATGAAACACTGAAATATAAAGTTGTTTGTTAGCAGCAACCAGTTCCTTAGTTACAGATCGCTTTAATGCGGCATTATTCATATGACTTTTACTTCTGTACCGATTCTGCATATTTACTGATATCAGTGGATTGTAATGACAGAAGTTTGAGCAGACTCTTATTGATGAAATATTCTGAATTGGGCAGTTTTGTCATTATTGGTTCATACATTTTGTTTTATTGCTTACTAGAAAAATATTCAAAACTGCAAATTTAAAACACGCTCTAAGTGGTGCTGTAATATATAAGGATTATAATTTAATACAATCAGGAAAGAGAATCAAAAACAACATGCATGTATGCATGGTCTTAAAATTGTGTGCAAGGGGCCTATGATTTGAAAACATCACAAAGGTAAACTTTATCCATCACAGGCCAGATGCATTTTCTTTGACTGTGGGTTTCAATGTTGTTTCAATGAATGTGAGCATCAAGGGCAGCAAAGTTTTAATGCTAAGTCTGTTTTCATTGTGAGACTATATTGCTTTGTTAAGCAAATGTATATCTGTTGTTGTGCTATAATATCTGAAACTAAAGTTTCAAATTAAAGCCAAATAATCATTGAAGAAGTAAAGCAGAAAACAGTATGCACACTGAAAGGTTTTAACACTGTTTATGGTAACTGGGGAGAACTAGCCAAGTAGTGGGACTCCGGAATGGCTGCGGGGTGTATTAGAAGAATGGAGGGGACCCAATAATTTACTCTGTCTAGGGCAGTGATGGCAAACTTATGACGCGTGTGTCAAAGGTGACACACCATTATGCTCTGGGTGACATGCCAGCATTCGCCAACTCTCATGTTACTGAAAAAACTGCTTTTGCATTCATTGCTTGTGTTAAGTGCATTGAATTATTTTGTGCCAGGGGCCAGTTCAACAACAGTGCTACAGAGGTAAGGAAGTTATTAACCTCAAAGACTATTTTGGTATACCAGCTCAATAGAGTCTGCAAAGGCCAGTGCTGACATTGTTTTCTCTCCATGGTTACACTTCTAGAAAGGGCAAGCAGTCTGCATTTCTAGGCGTGTGCTGTTTTACATTCCTTTCAACTGTTCTTCTTTAATCACTCCTAAAACTGGTGACTTTTTACACTTAATAATGACAATTAGATTTAAGACTTATTTTACTTCAGAAAATGTATATTAATTCACGTTCATTTTTTTCTGTCAGTGTCTCAGATAAACAGTATAGTAGATTAAAACTGTCCATGTCTCTTATTGCAAGATCTGTCCCTGATTGTGTTGAGATTTATCCCTGATATATTGAGAGCTATGATGTTTTATTTTTATTTATTTATTTTTGTTTTTGGGGGGAGTGATACGCCAACAGAGTCAAGTTAGGCATTTTTGAATTATTGACATGCCGAGCCGAAAAGGTTCGCCATCACTGGCCTGGGGCCTCATTTGACTATGATCTGCCTCTGAATGCAAGCAGACATTAGATATTACTTGTAAGCATTACTCTACTGGTGGATAAAGCTTTAATACTCAAGCTCTGACTGCCTGAGCTTCAAATTGCTCATGATTGGAGTTCCTCCATAGAAAGTCATTTATGGCAAATCATGCCAGAAGTGATTTCCTTTTTAGAGAATTCCCCCTTTTTTGATTAAGTATGACCTTGAAGTTGGTATATATAAGATTGTGGTGTTGGAGTACTTGCCTCCACATCAGGGGATGAAGGGGGCTTGCCCCCCCCTGAAAAAAAAACACTTACAAAAGTGTTTTTCAGCAAGATGTTTTTGGTGAATGCAATACAGAAATTACGATTCTCTTTTGCATTTGCTTATGTATACTCATAGTAGAAGTACTTATAACATATGGGTAAGAAGGGCTACAATACTAATCTTATGAATAAATAAAATTAAGATAATGAATGTTAAGCATTAGTTGGTAAGTGGATAATAGTTATACCTAAAAGTGGGACAGAGGCAGTGTATACCTAACGTATAAATGACAGTGGGAGCAGGAATGCTATGGTATACTAGGGATGTATATGTTCTTATCTATCTATAGAGAGAGAAATACATATATAGACAGATGGATAAACAGATAGGTAGATATAGGATATATGTATATATATATATATATATATATATATATATATATATATATATATATATATACATATACACACACACACACACACACACACACACACACACACACACATATATATGTATATATATATATATATATATATATATATATATATATATAGATATATAGATCACCTACAAAACACCGACAGCCCAAAACACCATCATTCATATGGCCGACGCCATATGGTCGACACGTACAATATCGACAGCTCCAGAACATCACAAAAAAGGAAAATAGAATTTCCTTTTTTGTGCTAGCAGGGGGGCTATGCCCCCCTGCATCCCTCTTGGGGGCCTCCACCCCCGCACCCCCGCATACCTTTAATATACCAACTCCGAGATCGCATTACAGTGCAAGAATGGAAATTTTTCCATTATGCACTATTGAGAGATAGCATTTCCCCATTGTCGATATTCTGAATGTCGACCATATGGCATCAGCCATATGGGTGTCGGCGTTGTGAGCTGTTGGCATTCTGTATGGGACCTATATATATATATATATATATATATATATATATATATATATATATATATATATATATATATATATATATATATATATATATATATATATATATATATATATATATAAACAGAGAGAGAGCGATACAAATAGATAGACCGAAAGATAGATAGATAGATAGCTAGATGGATCAAGAGATAGATAGATAGATAGATAGATAGATAGATAGATAGATAGATAGATAGATAGATAGATAGATAGATAGATAGATAGATAGATAGATAGATAGATAGATAGATAGATAGATAGATAGATAGATAGATAGATAGATAGATAGATGTAGGAAATGTATAAAATCTTTCTGACACAAAGACTAGAATGGAGAACAAGGTCAGACTTTGCAGAGAGTAGTATGATTAATGGAAGATGCTTAAATAGATAAGACTGATATCAACAATCAGTCCTGTAAAGACAAGATGGTGGGCAAAAAAGTAGTTTGGATTTTTTTTTCTTTAATGTTTAATCTGTTTTCTATAAAGTTAAGTAAACTGACTCTTGTTTAATTATTTTCACGATGAATTGTAATAAATTAAATAGCTATAAACTTTGAAATAAAATATTCAAGACAATTGAATGACTGGGAAATGGCCATAGAAAAAATGATTGCATATATCAGAAAAAGGCAAACAGGTCTTCCTGTTGCAACTTGAATATGGCCTTCCTCTCATTGCAGCTGACCCCCCACCCCCAAAAATGACAACACTCTCTAATCCATCACCAAAAAAGTCTTCTGCTTCTTCACTAAAGTCTGTGAGCACCACTGACTCATCCTAATCCATAGCTAAGTGTGACCCCATACAGTAAAAATTAGACTAATTACTTGCTGCCCAACTAGTCAAACTAATACAGGTTGATACCCTTTCCTTTCTAGCATCTAAACAAATAGAAAAAGCAATATATTAGAACTTCAGTGGCTACTTTCAGTAAACTGCCATGCTTCTCATACCATGAACTACACTTCATCATACTAAGCACTCCTACATTTTAACCCTCTATCTTTGCTAATTCCTTTTCATGTAATTAAAATTACTATCCTCCTGCCCAACATTCAGAGCCCAACCAAACAATTACCTGCTCAAGCAAGCCTAGTGCTCCTGTATCCAAAAGGAACTTATCACCTAAGTACTGGGCCTCTTCTTCAATGACTCTGCCCAGTACTTCCACTCCATATTTATAAGACAAGGAACTAACAACCACTTATTATACATACTGTAAATAACTAACTGATAAACAAGCTATATTATCACTGCTATACCATAGCCTCTATATAGCAGTTGTTATTTATTTTATGCCTAATGTCATCTGCAAGTTATCAAACACAACACAAAGATGATGTGGTATATAAACAAACAACGGAGTACCAAATTTTAACCTATTTACAGACTTGCCATGCTGGCCTGGGAGGTAGTGACTCCACTCACTTTAACTCTTCAGGATTCTTACAGTTCATCAGACCATAAACATTATAGCGGACAAGCTGAACAGATCCAAGGCAGACCTTCATGAATGGAGTACTCCCAGCGGTCTTCCAGAACTGATCTAACAGGGGGGAGAACATCAAATAAATATACTTACCTCCTTTCTAAACAGACAGTTAAATGAAATTCTATTGCATTGTTCATTGTAAACAAGCCTGGAAGACATATCCTTCCTCATTTCTATGAATGAGACTGTTTCTCTATGACTTTCCTCTCAACTGATATCCAGGACTCTTCTAAAGTCCCATCAGGACTTCCCAAAGATAATGCTGGTGACCCTGTTTTGGCCAAAGCAACAGTGGTTTTCCCATATTTTGAAAACTAGACAAGGACAATTATCACAGCCTTCCCCACAGACTGGATCAACTCAGAAAGAGCAGGGGTTGTTTGATGCATACCAGCTTGAAAATACTTCAATTGACTGTGGGGATGCAAGAGTTTTCATACCTTTTAGGTGCTTTTTCTCTGAGGATATGTAGCTGGTACTAAAGGAGGATAAAAGACCTGCAGCTAGGAAATTGTATGTGAATAATGGGAAACATTTTTCTAGCTGGTTCCATGCTAAGAACTAAAATCCTTTTAAGGCCTTCATGCATCTGGTTCGAGCTTATTTGTGTCAGTTATTATCATTTAGATTTTCTTAGTCTTCTATCAAGATTAATCTTTTGTCCATTTCTGCTTGCCTGGCCTTCAGTTCCCCCATTCCTCCTGTCCTCAAGTCAAGCAAGTTTTAAAAGGGATTTTACATACTTGGCCACCAAGAAAACAGGTGGCTCCTACTTGGCATCTTAATTTTGTGCTTGAAAACCTAACGCTTCTTCCATATGAACCAGCACATCTGACTAAATTGAGGTTCTTAACTTGGAAAACTGCTACTCATTGTTCTGAATTCTGCAAGAAGGGTATTTGAGTTACACACTCTTATGCTGAATAAACCCTACCACATTTTACACAAAGACAGTGTATCTTTCAGAACAATTTCTTCTTTTAGAGTTTACATTGAGACAATCTATTAATCTCCAAGTATTCTTGCCTGAACCTAAAACAAAATAAAAAGAATGCTACACAGATGTCCACAGGCAGTGCAAAACAAAATCCTTCACAAAGATTGATCACCTATATATTTCCAAAGGAAATAAGAATGGACAACCAGTGTCAAAGCAGACAATGTCAATGTGGCTGTCTCATGTTATTTCTATCCTCTATTCTCACCATAGCAAGTGACTTCCAGATATAATCAATGATCACTTTTCCAGGTATTTGGCTTGTTTTGTGACTTTTTGGAAAAGAGTTGACCTTGAACTATTCTAGGTGTAGCAACTTGGTTCTTTGTGCATACTTTCACAAAGTATTACAAACTAGTTTCTTTTTTAAGGTCCAGAATAAGCTTTGCTAGAATGATTCTCCTTGGGACTCCTAGATTGTTGAATTCCTTATTACTTATTATGTATTCATAAGCTATGGTAATCTATTCAAATAGCTTAGGCAACTGCAAAAGTGATTTAATGCTGAACATAGTACAGTTGTGAAAATAATATTAACATAACAGGCAATGTTCTCATTGATTACTGTTGTAGTTACTCTCCTACCCCTCTTTCCCTCAGTTTTTGTTTTTAGTGCATTGCCAAGGTATGTGTGTATACAGGTTTGCTATCAAAATTTAGAAACACATTTCTTTGAGTAATGACTTACTCAAAAAAAAAAAAAAGTTAAAAATAAAAACATTCCCCGGGATTCATGAAGCTTGCGCCAGGCGCAGGTATAGCGTAGGCGGTATAACACCAAATATGACCGTTGAGCGATTCAGGTACGATCCAATTCCACGTGCACTACCGGTGTACGCCAGAACTGCGCAGCCCCTGGCTTAGGTATGCTAATCACCCCATGTGCAGTGTCGCACCATGCAAATGAAGGCATATAGTGATTCATGAAGTGGTGCAGGTGTAGCGTAAGCCCACAGAAATGTAAACCAAAAAACACGGTTTACATTTTCCCAAACAGAACATCGGAGCTATGGAAGAGGGCCAGACCCAGGTATCACAACGTTAACATATGCCAATGGCAAAATACACAGCCAATGGCATAAGAAAAGATGCACAACACGTAAATAACAACATTTAATGTCATGTCCACAGTAACGCACAGCACAACCGCAGGACATGTGTGCAGAAGCTGTAACATAAAGAAATAATATAAAAATGTCATAAAATCGCAACGTAATAGAAATCAGGTTTACAGCATTATACACAATGGTAGGCATGGAACACCACAACCAAGGTGTAAGGGTTGCTAAGGGCCTGTGATAGTGTTCGGCGCGGTAACTATGAATTAGTAGTCAATGCTATGCAAATGAGGCAGATAATACTGAATCGCAAATGTCCCACCGGATGAAGGTTGTACCATACAGCGCAGTGGTATAACACCGAGGAGAGGCTCAGAGGAGATACATGACATCAGCAGAGGGGTGTGCCACCGTAGCAGTAAGCACATTGGAGCATTGCAAATCTGGCCTGTCCATTGCTAAGCAAAGCTGCAGGACAGGGGTGGGGAGGAAGGTATAGAATCGTTTAGCTGAGAGCACACATGGTGCCCAAAAGCGCATGTGTACGGGGATGAAAACGTGCCCGAAACCCAGTAATCAGATGCACACGCTGCAAACAATAGCAGAAACAGGAAGGTCAGGGGAAGAAAAGAAGGAAATGCGGAAGTAGGGTAATTGGAGTACTAATGAGCACTCAACACCAATCAACCCACAAAGGCCAATCGACGGCAGCTGACAAGTCTGCTTGCAGAAACCTGCAAAACAGGATAGGGGAGGCATTGGAATGCAAAGAAAGGAGGGGAGGTTTTGGATTGCAAAGATAGGAGACCTGACACAGCAGAGCAAAGCAAACTGACAGCAAACCGGCAGTAGCACACATAACGCAAGATACGCCAGGTCCAGGAAAGTACAAATGAAAGTAGGCTGCAGGATGCACGCCAGAAAATGGTAGGTGCAACATGCAGAAATGTAAAGGGAAGGTCAAGAGGTAATCCACGGCAGGCAAATGTAATCCAACACCAAAGGCACCACAATAGTAGTTCCGGCAGTAAAACACATAAGATACCCTGTAGCTACGATCGTACATACACACCCTATGACATCATCGGTGTTCACAGCACAATAGTATAAAGTGTGAAAGCACCCTACACACACCTGTGTATTCCCAAACACTGCATCATAGGTGTAAACACACGGGGAACTTTTAAAATGTACATGTTGGGAGCTGCCGTAGCTGTGATTCATCAGCATGTGTTAGAGACTGACGGTGTTGTGGAGGATGATGCCGACAACCACCGCAGGCCTCGGAGGAGAAGGAGAGTGTTCAGACCAAGGGTAACCTACCAGGGGCTACATGACCTGGAGATAGTAGAGCGTTACAGGGTGGACAGGGACATCTTACAGCAAATAGTGGAGCTGTGCTGGCCACGCCTGAGAACCAGAAACAACAGAGGGGAACCCATCCCAGTGGACACGAAGGTATGTGTAAGCCTGTGAAGACTGGCCACAGGTACCTTTCAAAGGCCAACTGGAGATATAATGGGTATCTCACAGGCATCAGCATCCAGGGTACTACATGCCAATGAGCAGATATACTTCCCCAGAACTCAGGAGGAGTTGGCCAGCAATATGCGCCACTTCCACCATGTGGCACACTACCCGGAGGTACTGGGTGCGATAGACTGCATGCACATACAAATCAAGTCACCACCCGGTGAGCATGGTAGGTGCTACATAAACCGCAAGGGATTCCACTCCATCAACTGCCAGGTCATGTGCAATGCCCAGGGAATTATCATGGATGTGTGTGCTGGCAGCCCTGGAAGCTACCATGACTCCCATATCTGGCATGCCTCACAGCTGTATCAGGTATTTGTCAGGGGGGACATCCCACATGTCCATCTTGTGGGGGATGCTGGCTATGCACTGGAGCTGTGGATGATGACTCCCATCAGAAATGCACACACACCCATGCAAGAACACCATAATGAGGCACACGCAGAAACCAGAATCATCATAGAGCATGTGTTCGGGATGCTGAAATCACAGTTCCGGTGCTTGGATACATCTGGTGGAGCCTTGCAGTACTCTCCAGGCACGTGTGCCCACATTGTCATAGTATGTGCCATGCTACATAATATGATCCTGCGGAAGCAGCTGCAGCAGGGACAAAATGGTGAAGGCCCTCATAGCCCACCGCAATTGCCAAGGCCATTACAGGCACAGAGGGATTCAGACCATGAACACACTGTGCCAGCCCCAGTAGGCAGACTGAGGCGTGCCCAATATGCCTACGCCTTGGGAAAGAGGGAACGTATAGCACAAACTCTGACAGTGTAGGCCCCTATGGACTGACACCTCTCCACCTGCACACACAGTAAAATGGATGGCACACAAACATGACCACCTGTAAATTGTAATGTATAGGTGGCCCAATGTGTGACTCCTACATAGGCAGCCCTCAAACATTGTAAACACAACAGCTAGTGGAACACGGAATGCCAACACCTGAACAGTGCATGAGCCTTACAGCATATGGTGGTGCTGTGTGCCTGTCACGTTCCCTGCCAGATATATATATATATATATATATATATATATATATATATATATATATATATATATAGATAGATATATATATGTACACATATGCATATATATAATACAGATAGTAAGGGCAATAGAGTGATATATGGTGATATAGATGGATCCAGCGATATCTGCAAATATTATAGATAGTTCAACGACATTCATAACACCTTGAAGGTACAAATAAATAGGATACCGCCAACCATGGAATGTGTAACATACCGACATGCGTAACCACAAGGCTGAAATACCGATAGAACACAGTACCGGGACAGTACAGCCGCGAGTAATAGTATGATGATATGAAGGGACATTTAGTCACTGCTGCCGGTGTTGCGGTCCATGTAGGTACTGTGTTCAACTGTGTTTGTGAGTGCCGTAGTCTGTGTAAGAGTGCGTTGAGGGTGCTGTGTGTGTCTCTGTGTGACTGTAATATGTGTGTGTGTCTGCAACATGTGTTTGTTAGTGCCAAGTCAGAGGCAGATCAGTATGGTAGGTGTGGGTATAGCTAGCCATAGGCATATGGTTACTACCTGTCCCACAGTAGGAGGGAAAGCCCCACCCTGGGCAGGTGTGTCCTGACATAAAACAGTACAAAGGGCAAATGTCCGAGATGGTAGGACATAAATATGTCCCATATATAATGTAACAGTCGTATTTAATAGTTATGCCTGTATGTAAGAAACGTAAATGTTACATGCAATATGATAAGTAGCCAAAGTCACACAACAATAGGTATGTATTGAGGATAAAAGTATGTGCTAACCTGTGTACTGACCGTGGCTATGTGTTGGCCTGTAAACACCACTGTGTGTCCCACAAGTGTCCAACAATGACCATATGAAAAGGTGGCAACCCATGGCAAACAGGCTCTTTTACCAACACAACCACAATGACTGCAAATATCAGGGACAGAAATACAAGGGATAGCTGTCACTTACACATATCCCTTGATATATCGCTGCAATTACGGAGGTATACAAGTAGCAAGCTCACTTGCAGACGATATAGAAACCAATTAACAATGGCCCAACGTACAATCCCATAACATAAGTCTACTAACTGTCAGCTCTCTAATTAGGGACGGAGCCCACACACATATATACGGATTATGTAGAAATGCAAGGCCCACAAACCTGTATATGCTACGTACACCCACCGACATCCCCCACACTAGAAACTAAAGCAATACAGACTGTAATAGCAGCACAAACATCCAGTCAGTCAATAACATCTGCAGAACCCTCAACATACTGTGTGAGAGACACAATTAAAGGTGTCATGCAAAATTGCAGGCGTTGTATAATGGAACAAACATCCATGTTACAGGTTTTGTTTGCAATACTCCGTTATCAGACGTTGGGATGACAGGTACACCCACATGTTGAACCAAATACTCTACCTGTCACACACAATCCACGGGGGACATGAATCCAAAGTATACTTTTCTC
This sequence comes from Protopterus annectens, assembly GCF_019279795.1. Taxonomy (NCBI): domain Eukaryota; kingdom Metazoa; phylum Chordata; order Ceratodontiformes; family Protopteridae; genus Protopterus; species Protopterus annectens. The sequence goes on from NC_056728.1 coordinate 1,943,522,770, forward strand.
CATGCATAGCAGTTGCAATTACACATAACAAAACACAATACAGACCGTCTCCCCGAAGGTAGGGCAAATAGGCAACGCCCAAGTGGAGAATTCAATTATACCCCACTGTTGCCGCGTAATTGGCAAATGGAGTAGCTGCACAGCTGATATGCAAGTAATTAGTCACTCAGGAACACCAATTGGTGGGATGAATCCACATGTTACAGGTATCGACGTATATAAGGATGACTTGCCAGACATTCAAACCGTATGCTCATACCGAATACCAGTTGAAACACTGTGAGAGAGATAGAAACAAAACGCTGTAAAGATAACAAGGCATGTAGAATGCCCGATATGTAAGGTTATGTATAGCATGATCTGTATTAATTAGTTTTACTGTATGTATAGCCTGATTTGCATTAATTAAACGTGTCCGCAATGCATAAAGTGGGGAAAGGTATTTATGTAGTGATGTCTTGCTGAGCATACTAATGCTTGTAGAAACTGTGCGTCCAGCAGTGGGACACAAGGTACACAGCACAGACAACACAAGGGATGCTACATGAGGGCGTTAAACAAAACAATTCCATACAACCCACCGTCAGTGGTAGGGTATGTCCAACAAGGACGTGCCATAGAAGGGGATAGTATATATTGATATACTGTCACAGCACGCATGTGTATGGGCATATAACGTTAATGACATATCTAAGGTGGTCCCGCTGTGCAAGTATGCTTTGCATTATGGGATACTATGTGAAATATGTGTAATGTATAGTATAATAGGTAGATATGACAGATATTCTACACAGCATAACAGGCATAGCATGCATACCACAGGTATCATCTATTGGCATGTACAATAACAGGATACATATGGCTTGTAGGCATGGGACATTGTAATAGCATGATAGCTAATCTAAATGGAAGGGCTACCAAGTAACCATGCACAAATGACATATAATAGCTTCACAGGTGCATAGTGGGGTACTGTGCAGTCTGGCAAGTCCATGTGTAAGCACAACTACAGTGTTCACACTAGTGGCACCTCTCTAGGGTAGTGTCCTGTGAGCAGCAGAGCCACGTGTCACCTGCACCTCTGTACAGTACAGCCACTGCAGTGATCTCAGGCCTACATGTGTCTCCCAACCACCAAGGGAGGTATCACATGAACAGTGCTACTGAGTGTCCCTGCGTGATGTACATAGGACTTATGTTCCAAAGCATAGTGAGTGTCCGGTATGGGAATGTAACCCACAATCACATCCCACTCATTGTGGCATGTGTGCACATATCCATGAGCATGTTGCTCACAGTGGCCTCTGCTTATGTTGTGTATGAAGAGTATATCCATTAATAATGTTGTGGACATGGGCCCTGTCTGATCAGCAGAGGTCACCCCTGAGTATGTAGTATGCAAATGTGTACAGATGTGGTGTCCGTAGTGCAGCCGCATACTTAAACTGTCGGAGCTCAGTAAACGTCATGGCGTGTTAATGTTGTGGTATGTAAAGCTGTAGCTGTTGTGTAAGGTACACCGTAAATGGGGTGGTGTACCCTTGAATGTGTGTAGATGTCTTGAGTTCAGAGGTACAATGGGTGCCTATGTACCAGCTATACACCCAGTACAGATAAGTGTGGCCATGTAGAAGGATATCCACACCACAGTTACAATACGTTAACCACAGGAGTGGGTGCGACATATGTGTGTACTGCAAACATGTACAATGTGACATGTATGTAGGGGACTACCATCTATGTGATAGTCAGTGTGTGAATGGTGTAATGCAAAGGTGATGTTCATGCACCTTGTGTCATGCAGCTTGATGCCATGATAGTCATATCATGTATCTGTCACAGCGACACCCGTATGGATGGAGTCAGTATCAGCTGGTGGAGCAATCATGGCGCTTTGTATGCAGGGGTTTGAAAGATAGGCAGGTAAAGTCCCCTGTGCTAGCCTGTACCGCAGGGAAGCATATACTGAACATGAGGGGCCATATGACTGAGGAATGTAGTATGCCAAATGTACCTGACATGTAGTAGGTACTATGGTATGCTGGCCTCACTGTGTGTGTCCTGTCCATGAGCCACATTGCATAACATCCTGAGACATAGGGTACGATGTGCAGGTGGATGTGTATGTTGTCAATACCAGAATGGAGAATGGTGCTGAAAGGCAATGAGAGGACAATGTAGGATGTGTGGACTCCCGTACCATCAGCAATTGCCCTGGTAACTGTATGAAAGGAGTCCACCATGTGTAGGGGCCATGCTCTGGCCCTAACAAGCCCAACCCGGGTGGTAGCAAAGGACGGGAGACCAACAATGTCTCTGTGAATGACATCCTTGATGATGTGCCCCATAGCCATGCAGAACAGTCCAGTCAGGTGTGTAGGACTATAGTCCCACTCGTGCATTGTGGTGCCACCTGTGTGTAGTGTGATAAATGCTGCTGTGTGCCATTCAGGGGCTACAATGTCTGAAACAAGGCTATTACTGAATATGGTTGCCTAGTGGGGAGACATGTCATTCAGAGGTTGGTGGACATCACAGCCTGGGAAGTTGGAAGGTGACATGGGGCCAGTGTCCCAGGACATATAGAGTGCAGGTCAGTACTGTGTAGGTGTGACCACAGGGACACCACAATGTTCCTGTATGGATTGTGGCCCTGTAGTGAGTGAGAGGGTGTAATGTTAGCATTGAATCCATCCTCCAGCATGTTGCCAACATCACCTGGGACTGTAATGTTCCTGAGTGACTGTTGTATGTGACAGCAGATGTGGGTGTTGCCATCGACTACTGACATACCACCATAATGCCTGGCGGTACACCCCGGAATGTGTCACAGTCATGTTTACGTAGCTAGTCTTGGAGTATGTGATGAGGGACCCTGTGGCCCTACCATGGTTGACCAGTGAGCCATCCCACCCATGGGAATGTACACCACTGTACAACAGCCTACACCTGTTGTTGTACATCATATGTCCATGGAACATGACCACTAGAGTGGCGTCTGTTATCTGTTGTGTACCATCATGGCTCTGTGTGGAATAGCATGATCCATGCAGTTGTGTACATGCTAATGAAGTGCACTGGGGTATGTGTCAGCATTTGTATGTGCATTGTCCATCTGCACGGGTGTCATGATGTTAACAACCGTTGTCAGCAGACGTCAGTAGTAGGTGTTGTAGTACTCATGTACTGTGTATGCTGGGATGGGTGTGGTGCCGGGATGTGGCTAACAAGGTTGATTAGCATATGTTCGGAATCCACCAATGAGGGGATAACCCCAGGTTTGTAACACCAGTTACATGGTGGTAGTGTTCATGTCAAGGTTAATGTAGGTCTTGGAGGTGGTGTGTATGGGTTGATCCAGCAGAGCGGAGGTTATGACTCATGGATGTGTCGGTACATGAGTGGCTATTCCCAGTTAAGTGTGGGGTAGTGTCAGTCACACATCAGTAGTAGCTGTCTGAGGCCCACTGTCCAATATACCAACAAATAAGGCATGTTAACTGTGGGGTATGATGTTGACTCTGTAGCTTGTTACAATGTGTATAGCGGTCCCGGACACAGTTAGTTGCACGTGGAGCACCTCTGATGCATTGTGCTAAGTAACTAGCCAGGATGTGTGCACAACATAGTGGGATATGGGAACCCCTCAGCTGTGGGTGTGCCGGTCCAGGTATGTGCCTGAAAGGTATGGTCCGTCTATAACCTGTCATTGCAGGTGTGCTCTGCAGAGCCTTGAGGCAGGTCCTAGTCACTGCAGAGATGTTTGAGTGGTGCATTATAAGGTGTGCCTTGCCTGCGTGCGTCACAGAGGAAGATGCAAGCATTGTGTCACATGACCCCATGTCGTGCTTGCCAGTTCCCGTTCTGCCTTTGACAGTTATTGGAAATTGTGCAAGACAGGCAGTATAGAAGCAGCAAGAGCCTTACATGTGAGCTGTACTCTCAGGGCTGACAGGTGCAAGTCATCTGTGCCACAGCATTGTGTTTGACCAGGTCAGTCAAAGCGAACAGATACCAGATGCCTGTGGAATGACAATAGGAGCATAGGCAACTGTTGAAGTGACACAGTCGGTCGTTGTACAGTGGTATCGTGTCTGGACGAATGCAAAATGCTCCCCAAAGCTTGGCCCACACCCTCAGGGCTATAAGATTGGTGAGCTATTGCATGTCCCTGCACAGGTAGTCTGTGAAGTGGCATCACAGGGCAGTCACACTAACATGGAGAATGACAGTCACATCGTACCTGGTGAGGTGTGGCATGGGTGCATAGGTTATGTTGCAGAAGCAGTTACCCGACAGCAAGATGTAAGCGACTATCACCTTGTGTAGCCTGCTGTGTGGAACTGCAGTGTGACTCCCTACAGAGTCACCTATGACTGGTGTGTTGTGAATGTTATAACTCCCTATATGTGATGGGCACACATGAGTCTGTGGGCTATAAGCTGGTGATGTTGTCTTCCATGATGGGGGCTACCTCTGGTGCCTACACTGAGTATGGAGACGTACTGCACAAGTTGTCCTCGTAGGTGTGGCCAGTGGTGTAGATCATGTGAGACTATGTGATGGATGGGGTGTGTTGCGAATGTTACACATCCCCAAATGACTGTCAGGTGCAGTCAGGGTTGGTGACAACATTACCCCCAGCCATAGCTGTCAACCTCCTGTCCCCAAAATGAGGAACATTAGCCCTCATACTGTGTGACAAATGGGCAAAACGTGGAACATTTACAACTGGCTTACTAACAGCTTCAACTAGGAAGGGCATATGATGGCTAAAATAGGCTGGTTTTACGTATAAAAAAGATATTCTAATGAATTAATATGATTCCCATCTATTTAGCCATGGCTAGCAGGTAAACAATTTCCAACAATGAATGTGTGACAGACCCTTTCAATGTGGAACCTTGAGGAACATGCACCTTTTAGAACCCCAAATGAGGTACGTTCCTCGTAATGAGGTACACTTGAGAGCTATGCCCCCAGCACGGCTGCAGAAGTGCATCCACCACAGGCTGTAGTGACGTATGTTGGGAGGTGAGCATTGAATTTGTACATGAGACAATTGCTCTATTGCCACATGTATGACATATCCCTCATATAGACAGGCAGTAGCACTGGTACGTGACAGTTGGACATGCCTGTATATACAACCATGTCCCACAGGATATGTGCGTTATGTGTGTACAACAGCTGTTGTACCATAAGCAAGCTGGGAAGTGTAGGACAGCCAGTGTACCTGTGGGAAATGGTGTGGAATGGGTGCTATAGTAATCAGTAGCGCATGACATGCTCACAAGTTCTGAACAAGTGCCTAGCATGACCATACAATACAGATAGGGTGTTGGATAATATCAACCCACAAGTGGTGATGACAGTTATTTTGGGTGGCCCCACACTATAACCCTGCTGAGTATGGTGTGCATGTCCATGAACCATTATCACTGTAGATGTTAGCAGTACAGATGTATAAGACAGCATGGATATTTGATTACAAATACCTTTGCATGTCACAGAAGTGTTCCACCAGTGGCCTGTTGACAGACTCACAACTACAAAAGGTGCAAGAGTGACATGTGCACATCACACCAGTGCCAGCTACAGTAGAACAGGGTTAATGTGTTGTACCCCACCCTCATTGTAGCCCATACCACACAGACAAATGTTAGGCATCTGTGTATGTAAGGCTGTGAATGGCCATGACCTATCAGCATAGCTGTGTCAGTGTTGTGAACAACATACAGAAAGGGCTGTGTGAGTGAGGTGTGTGACATATGTGCACAGTCTGATGGATGATACCAGCATTGTCACCGCTAGGTGAACATCCCTGTACCCATAAACTACTACCTAGGCTGTTTTCAATATTATGGACACTATGTAAGGGATGGTGCTGTGCAGTGCACCCCCCAACTTGGTGACGTCTCCAGGCCCCTTAGGTAGTCATATGAGGTACCCATGTCATGTCAGAGTGCCATCCATGAGCACGGTGATCACTGGACAGGCATATACAGCACTGTGGTGACCAATATTGGATCACATACCACCTTTAAGGGGTAATGGCTATGCATGGATGTGCGATACCAGCCTTCACAATCCTCACCTCCACTATGCAGCATGCTGTCTACCTTGCAGAAAGACATTTGCGACACCATGATGATGGACATGCTACATGTCCATATCCTGATCTATAAGACATATGTCATGGACAGCCACCATCCTAATACTAGGATCGCCACAGGCTGGACAGATCCCTGTGCCATATATGTGACATACTCCCACCATACCATGCAACCCTGTCCATCAAAGCTGCACATGTCATCCCAGTCATACATGGTGTGATGGCCGCATGGTAGATGTACTATCAACTGACTGGATCAGTAATGTGGCACTGATGCACCTTGCGGTGGCATAATGGCTGTCTGTTACAGCTTGGAAACCGTGCCCGCACATGCTATGGTTGATAACCATCCCTGCGAATGTCGTCTGACTAGCCATTGTCCCATGCCTATCACATGTGCAATACAGGCGATCCGTGGCAGGATGTTGAACAGTTGTACAGTGCTGTGTAGATGTATATGGCAAAACACATGCATGTACAGGTGTCCATGCGTATGTGTGCATTGTCACTGCTCAAGTCCATTACGGCTGTGTCTGTGTTGATATGTGACATATACACAGCATCCAGGTCAACAGCATTACCGTGGACACATCCAGGCATGTGCAGATAGGTAAGCACACAAGTGCAGGCAAATAGACATGCCCACAGCAAGACAGCATTTACATGGAGTATGAACATTGTAATGAGGTGACACACATATATGGTGATGATATCCAATGCATAATGGGTGTGACGTGTGTGACCCAAACACGTCAGTCATGTCAGTGTCATGATGCTTTGCAAAGATAACTGTGCAGATGTAGTAGATGTCATAGAAATGTATGTGCAGCAGTATCTCTGCACATCTCTGAAACTGTGACCTGTCACCATCATTATGTCTTACAGATAATGCCCCATACACGCCTCCCAGCATACAGCCACCAGGAGGATGATGTCCTCATCCCACAGCTCCATGACAACTATGACTTGTTGTTCAGCCATGTGCCACAGCATGCCCAGCAGCGGGATGACCTGTGGCAGGATCTACGCAAGAGGGTGAACGATGTGGGTGGCCATAACCGCACCTACCAGCAGGTGCGCAGACACTGCATGGACTTGATATGACATGCAAAATAGCGTGCCACTGCAATCGCCAGGGAACAAGGTGGAACAGGAGGTGGGCCACCAACCCAGCCCCCACTCACACACACCGAGGAGCTACTGGCCAGTCTGTGGACACCCAGGGAACAGCATCCAGAAACACTAGGTGCCATCGTGGAGGTGGGTGTCTCCCAACCAATGAGCCTGGAGTTGCCTGGTAAGTCAGTACTGCACATATGGCTATTATATCCCATGTAGTTGCATGTGTCACTGTACGTTATGTAAAGTAACAACATATGCAAGGTATGTGGACACACATGCTGCATACTACAGTATGCTACGCTGTGTATGCACACATGTGCATACTATATGCTATTACACAGGTGAATGTGTTCACATGCACAGTGCAAACTGTGGCTGTCATACAGTCATGGATAATGTTCATACTGTTGTGTCACCCCTATACAGGTACCTCTGGCGTGCCGCACAGACATGAGTCCATTGAAGGTGAGACTGTCACCAGTATCAGGCATGTTACAGTGTAGATCTATTTGCCATGTGGCCAGTTAACACTTTCTACACCTGATGTTTGTTCCAGTCACGATATGTAGGTCGCATCACCCATCATTCACACAGGCCACCCATGTGCAATATATACAAACAAAATGATACACCAACTTGAAACCACACTACTTGTCATTGCGACATGTGTGGTCAGCTGTGCATTCAACGGTGGAGGTGTTCTACAATGGAGGCATATGTAGTATGCATTGGAACAACATGTGTGGTACGCACACAGTACCACACAGTGAGCTGTGATATGGGCAGCCCACAGGTGTCACCATTGTGTCATATGCCCCTGCATTGGGTGCACACATTGTGATGTGCCACCTGACATGTCCCAGACATGTAGTGTTCTGTCTGCAATATTGTCACACTATCACATGACCTATACCCCACATACCAAACATACAACCCATTGTCTGCATAGCCCTGTGGATTGTGACATATCTGACATCTATGGGTGTATGTCATATGGGACAACACAGACATGTGAGATAGATGGCCATCACACACAATTGGCCAACACATGGCCATGGGGGATGGCCAGAGACATGTAGCCACACAGTACATGGGATGTGTATACACCCTGTTGCACATTGTCCACACATGGTCCAATTATAGCCTTAGTTGACCGACTATACAGTTGATGTGGTCCACTGGACAACCTAAAAGCCTGTGCACAGCTACTGGAGGTGTCACTGAAGTCTACCATATACGATCTGTTGAACATCATGACTGTGTTGCAGTTATGGCTATGCAATGTGTACATGTTATGCATTCTACAGAAACATAGATGCCTCATGATGCCATGCAATGTCACAGTGCCTGTACTTCACACTGTATAGCAATGTAGATGGCTCACACTACCCTCCCATGCTCATGCACATTTGATAAACATGCATTCTATCTGTAGGGCATACACACAACACTGCAATGTGAAGCCCATTATGATGCTGTACATGTGTCAGGACACCATTGTGTCAGACATGTATGCATGTTAATGCACATGTCAGCAGATTACATGTCAAGGTCACGTCAGCCATGTGTACTGTTATCCTGTTCTGGGCCACATGGTGTATCACGGGGATGCATGCATACTACCATGATTGTGTGAACTGCATGGCTAGTGATATGACACCTGCTTGCTGTAGTGTGCACCCCAGGGAGGTATGCTTACTAACACTATTAATGTCTGAGCTGCATGCCCTCTGCTGTATCGCAGGCATACTGCATGCCATCTGACAAATCACATGCATGGTGTGTGTGTGTGTGTGTGTGTGTGTGTGTGTGTGTGTGTGTGTGTGTGTGTGTGTGTGTGTGTGTGTGTCTGTGTCTGTATTTGTGTGTGTCTGTGTTTGTGTGTGTGTCTGTGTTTGTGTGTGTCTGTGTTTGTGTCTGTGTGTGTGTCTGTGTGTCTGTGTGTGTGTGTGTGTCTGTGTGTGTGTGTGTGTGTGTGTCTGTGTGTGTGTGTGTCTGTGTGTGTGTGTCTGTGTCTGTTATACTTTACAGTATTTCTTTGCATTCACAGGTGATGTAGGTGCGTTACCCTCCTGCGGTCCATCTGATGTTAGTGTCCCCACAGATACTAGTGATGATGAACATATGCATGAGGTACAGGCAGGGTTGTCAGGGGCTGAATCTGTGCCAATGGTTACCATCCCAGCTATGTCCCCCTCTTCCCCGCAAGCAGTTCTACTGCCAACACATACCGCATCACCAGTGGCCATAGAGGAAGGACAGTCAGCGTCTGTTAGCGTGGAACAGGAACGTGTGGTGGCTACAGAAGGTGTGTCTACACACCATGGTGTCAGTGTAATGACTGCAGATGTGCCACACAGGCATGTGGCCGGTGCTGCTCGTAGGAGGACCTCTGGCAGACATGCACCTGCAGGACAGAGCGCAGCAGCTGGTATCACCAGACGCATGTTCCAGACTGTAATGGTGGCACAGGCACGTACTGAATGGCAGAACAGAGAAGGGCAGAGGCTGCAGAGGGCTGCTATCCATACCCTAAATGACAACATCCAGGCATTGGCAAATGTTCAATGGCAGATTGCTGATGTTCTGGATAGGCAATTTGGTGAAATGGTCAGAATCCTTGACCGAGGCATGGCAATCCGCGAGCGGGAGCTGTCTGTGCTGGAACATCTGGTAGGAGTGAGGCATAGGCCATGTGGACGTAGGCCAGCAACACCACCTAGTGTAGGTCGACGTGAGCGTGCCAACTCACATGCCCGCTCTCATAGTGCTGGTAGCAGTAGCAGTACAGCTGGTGCTGCACTGTCAACACCAGGACACAGCAGGCCACGTGTACATTGCCCTGGACGTTTTCAGTGGGGACACGGTTCCAGCGGACATGTGTCGTCGAACAGTAGCCACTCTGTACCTCCATCTGGTAGTGCCCGTGCAACCCCAGGCATGCACAGGTCAAACGTGCAACCCCAGGCAGGCACAGGTCACGTGGCCATGGACAGACACAGTGAGCTCTACAACCTGCTCTGTACAATCTGGGGCTGTCAATTATACCCTGTGTAGGCCTCACAAATGGCAGAACTGTGTACACACATACACGCACACAGCAAACACAACTGTAGGGCTCCACAACATCCACATGCATTCTGAACAGACATGTCCAATCAACTCACTGGCCCTTACACACACACATGATGTTATCCATTGGTGCAGCCTATACCCCTGGCAAACATATCACCCTGTGCATATGATGAATCCTGTGCTGCATCCCTGTCATACACACCATCGGTGCAGGGTTATGCACAAATATTCTGATGCACAGGGTGAACAGAATAGTGAGAGGTGTATGTAATATTACCTGTGTATGCATAGTGAGGGATGTGTATGTTGCAGTGGTTGTGTGTGAATACTGAGAGATGTGTATGTGAAATAGGTTGTGTACTGTCGACATGCACCAGTCATACCATGTAGTGCAGGTGCAGCATGCATTGTGATGTGTTCACGGTATGTGTCTCAGTTACATCTGTAGCACCATGTTGGTTGTGATACCCTGGTTTCCTCCTATGGTGTACTTGCATGTGCCTACATGTAGCAGTGTTTGCAGTCCCCCATGTGTAACTGTGGATTACTCACAGGCACGTCTGGCAATATCAGCATGCTACATGTATCCTCAACCTGACTGTTGGAAACACCAACATGACACAGATGTCCACACATATACTGCACCTGACACATGTGGTCAATGCCACAGGCTACACTGGACAGAGACGTGACATACATAGCAGGACACATTACAGGTATGGTGACATGGTGCAGGGGTTGTACACAGCGGTCTGGCCAATGATGATGTGAGGTGTCACTTGGTAGCTGGAGGCCCCACTGTGCAGCAGTAGGACCCTGTAACAGTACGGGAACATGGCCACATTCATGGGGTGTACACCACTATAACGCACACCCCATAGTGTGCAGGTGGGGACCCTTGCCTATGTGGTCATCACCCTCACAGTACTATGCACCTGCACGACATGTCACAGACAAGGAACATGCACATGTAGCCAGTATGGCTGGGACCTATGGCATCAACAGGGTAGTGCACTGCATCACCATTACGGGTTGGTCACCACGTGGGGTTAGTGATCATTTCTCACCGTATATTAGCATACACCCTCACACCAAGCACCAGACATACATACAGACACACACACACACACTGTGGTGACCACACATGTGTATACGGACAGCCGACGTGTGTGATGCACCACACTGGCCAACGTCATGCTTCCCACACTGACGTATGTACAGATCTCTACAACGGTGTACAGGGATGTGTAACAACTGGGACATATTACAGAACCTTTGAACAGCAAACAAACCAGCGAAAAGTCCAGCAAGTAACCACAGGAAAGCCAAACAATGTAGAAACCAAACTCCCAACTCCACGGCTGTGTAATACGAAAAAGTTTATTCCACCATACAGAATACACAAGATTGAGCGCTGTATCCAGGTGGAATAAACTTTTCAGAATACACAGCCGTGGAGTTGGGAGTTTGGTTTCTACATTGTTTGGATTTCCTGTGGTTACTTGCTGGACTTTAACTGGGACATATTCCCCACGATATGTGGCATCTCTGGTCACACATTCGGACACACATGTCAGTGCTGGGAATGATACACCTGCCATATGATGACACGTTTGATAGACATGCAGCAGTACTGATTGCATTATGTGTACCAACGCTATATCTGGCAAATGTGCTACTATATGCACACGGGAGGTTGTAGATGTTACAGGTGCCATGTAACATATAGTTGGTAACACCTGACCGCTGTGTATGCATTATGTCAGCACCATCACGTAACAGCATCATAGTGTACTGTTTGCACATGGCATGATAGGATGGTGTGTGACACAACTGTGAGCCACCCCCTGCACACATACATCTACACAGGTGATTCACCACATTATGTATACACATCCCTCCATACGTGCTGTTTGTATGTCACCGTATACAGGTGTCAATGATGGGTCTGTATTGCGACTGCATGTCGTAGTTAGGTGCAACTATGTTATGGACATCGGCCACTGCACATGCATGGTTGCTGCATGCACAGTACAGATGTCACATGTGTCTCCTGTTGCCATGTTTGTATGCATTGCTATTGTTGGACATGTGTGTTGACATACATAACACATGGACTGTGGTATGATATCACGGGTGTCACAGGCGACCAGTACAAGGGTATGTGTCCCGGTCAACATTGCTACCCCCTGTAGTGTGAGCATTCAACAGACATGGACCCACCTTCCATTCGAGTGTGTAGCATTGATTAGGCCACTGTTATGCACGAGGTACATCAAAGGTTATGTATGCATGTGTTGTGTGTGCAGTCCATGCACACATCCACACAATCACATGTATGACATATCCAGATGTGTGTTCATTGGTGTACAGCAACAGTCAGGTGTCACAGCTGTGTAAGGGCCGTGGTATGTTTTGAGCCGACCTGTTCATGTATACTGGTATCATTGCAATGCATAACACCTGTTGGATCCCTGTTGGTACATGTGTACTCTGCACAGCTGGTATACACCTCTGTACAGCCCAGTGGCCATGTGTCACATGGTGTTGTGGTACTGTAAGGCTGTGTAGTGCTGCACCGACGACATTGGTGCTGACTTGACAGCTACAGTGTACACTGCAGTGTGTACATGTGTGACCTGCACCTGTGACAGCTGTGATGGCAGCTGTGTGTGTACAGGTCACTGCATGTGTGACCGCCCTGTGCGTGAGGACAGTTATACCTTACTGTGCCCTTCTGTACTGTGCCCTTCTGTGTGTACACTCCATCTGCATGCACGACAGGCCTTTGCAACAGCTAAGTGTGTGAGCATGCCCAGTATGCTATTGTGTAGATGGACACACAGTACAGTCCATGTACGCAGTTGTGCAGATGGACACACGGTACATTCCACACTGCGCCCTTCCGTGATTAGACTCCGTGTGCATGCAAGATGGCCCTTTGCAACTGCTGTATGTGAGCATGCCCAGTACGCCGTTGTGTAGATGGATACACAGTACATTCCACACTGCGCCCTTCCGTGATTAGACTCCGTGTGCATGCAAGATGGCCCTTTGCAACTGCTAAGTGTGTGAGCATGCCCAGTACGCCATTGTGTAGATGGACACACAGTACATTCCACACTGCACCCTTCCGTGATTAGACTCCGTGTGCATGCAAGATGGCCCTTTGCAACTGCTAAGTGTGTGAGCATGCCCAGTACTCTGTTGTATAGATGGACACACAGTACATTCCAAACAGACATGTGATGCTAAGCATGTGGGCATGGCCATTGACATCCTGTATAGCCATGGCGGTCATCCAGGCAACAGATGTCCATTTTCAATGTCACGATGGATGCCTACATTGAAAACACTGGTTGCTGTCTCGAAGGGTATACTGTCTGTGGCGCATCCCGTATCTATTTAGTGTTGTAGTGCTCCGTAGATATTTAGTTTCCCTGATGACAGCACTGCCGTGTGTTTGTCTACGTCTACCTTGGGACAGTAATATGCTTTCAGACTGCTCACTCTCTAAACATTCCCTATCGGCATCTTTGCCTTTGCGGATGATGTCACCCACCTACAAGTATGCCTCTGGGAGTGCTGTGTTCAGTAATCTCGGTAGTCCATTCTGTATATGCGTAATACTGTAGTGTGATAAGGTAGTTAGGTGTATGTTCAACTCCCGGCCCTGCCAAGTGTGTGTGTGTGTGTGTGTGTGTGTGTGTGTGTGTGTGTGTGTGTTTTTCCAGCTGCCTGGGGACACAGTAATGCTTTTAGATGCATCACAACACATACATTCCCTATCTGCATCTTTGCCTTTGTGGATGATGTCACCCACCTAGAAGTATGCCTCTGGGAGTGCTGTGTTCAGTAATCTCGGTAGCGCGTTCTGTAAATGCGTAATGCTGTAGTGTGATAAGGTAGTTAGGTGTATGTTCAACTCCCGGCCCTGCCAAGTGTGTGTGTGTGTGTGTGTGTGTGTGTGTGTGTGTGTGTGTGTGTGTGTGTGTGTGTGTGTGTTTCCAGCTGCCTGGGGTCACAGTAACGCTCTTAGTTGCCTCACAACACATACATTCCCTATCGGCGTCTTTGCCTTTGCGGATGATGTCACCCACCTAGAAGTATGCCTCTGGGAGTGCTTTGTTCAGTAATCTTGGTAGCGTGTTCTGTAAATGCGTCATGCTGTAGTGTGATAGGGTAGTTAGGTGTAAGTTCGGTTCTCAGCCCTGCCAAGTGTGTGTGTGTGTGTGTGTGTGTGTGTGTGTGTGTGTGTGTGTGTGTGTGTGTGTGTGCATGCTCCTGTCCGCCTGGGGACTCAGGTTATGCTTTTAGATGCTTCGCACCACAGATATATCCTGCTGATGTCTTTGCCTTTGCGGATGTTGACACGCACCTAGAAGAATGCCTGTGGGTCTGCTGTGTTCAGTAATCTCGGTAGCACGTTCTGTAAATGCGTCATGCTGTAGTGTGATAGGGCAGTTAGGTGTAAGTTCGATTCTCAGCCCTGCCAAGTGTGTGTGTGTGTGTGTGTGTGTGTGTGTGTGTGTGTGTGTGTGTGTGTGTGTGTGTGTGTGTGTGTGTGTGTGTGTGTGTGCATGCTCCCATCTGCCTGGGGACTCAGGTTATGCTTTTAGATGCTTCACACCACAGATATATCCTGCTGACCTCTTTGCCTTTGCAGATGTTGACACACACCTAGAAGAATGCCTGTGGGTCTGCTGTGTTCAGTAATCTTGGTAGCACGTTCTGTAAATGCGTCATGCTGTAGTGTGATAGGGTAGTTAGGTGTAAGCTCGATTCTCAGCCCTGCCAAGTGTGTGTGTGTGTGTGTGTGTGTGTGTGTGTGTGTGTGTGTGTGTGTGTGTGTGTGTGCATGCTCCCGTCCGCCTGGGGACTCAGGTTATGCTTTTAGATGGTTCGCACCACAGATATATCCTGCTGACGTCTTTGCCTTTGCGGATGTTGACACGCACCTAGAAGAATGCCTGTGTGTCTGCTGTGTTTAGTAATCTCGGTAGCGCGTTCTGTAAATGCGTCATGCTGTAGTGTGATAGGGTAGTTAGGTGTAAGTTCAATTCCCAGCCCTGCCAAGTGTGTGTGTGTGCGTGCATGCTCCCGTCCGCCTGGGGACTCAGGTTATGCTTTTAGACGCTTCGCACCACAGATATATCCTGCTGACGTCTTTGCCTTTGCGGATGTTGACACGCACCTAGTAGAATGCCTGTGGGTCTGCTGTGTTTAGTAATCTCGGTAGCGTGTTCTGTAAATGCGTCATGCTGTAGTGTGATAGGGGAGTTATGTGTAAGTTCGATTACCAGCCCTGCCAAGTGTGTGTGTGTGTTTCCAGCTGCATGACAACAGTACATTGCTTTTACAGTATTCACTCACCATAACATCTGTGCGGCGTCTTTGCCTTTGATGCCGCTGTCTACAGGCTAGACGTATGCCTGTGTGATTTCCGTGATCTACTACTCACGGTTGCACGTTCTGTCACTGCGTAATGCTGTTGTGTAGTACAGTGGTTACGTTCGTGTTCTGCTCACAATCCTGCCACGTGTGTGTGTGTGTGTGTGTGTGTGTGTGTTTTTCCAGCTGCCTGGGGACACAGTAATGCTTTTAGATGCGTCACAACACATACATTCCCTATCTGCATCTTTGCCTTTGTGGATGATGTCACCCACCTAGAAGTATGCCTCTGGGAGTGCTGTGTTCAGTAATCTCGGTAGCGCGTTCTGTAAATGCGTAATGCTGTAGTGTGATAAGGTAGTTAGGTGTATGTTCAACTCCCGGCCCTGCCAAGTGTGTGTGTGTGTGTGTGTGTGTGTGTGTGTGTGTGTGTGTGTGTGTGTGTGTGTTTCCAGCTGCCTGGGGACACAGTAACGCTCTTAGTTGCCTCACAACACATACATTCCCTATCGGCGTCTTTGCTTTTGCGGATGTTGTCACCCACCTAGAAGTATGCCTCTGGGAGTGCTTTGTTCAGTAATCTTGGTAGCGTGTTCTGTAAATGCGTCATGCTGTAGTGTGATAGGGTAGTTAGGTGTAAGTTCGGTTCCCAGGCCTGCCAAGTGTGTGTGTGTGTGTGTGTGTGTGTGTGTGTGTGTGTGTGTGTGTGTGTGTGTGTGTGTGTGTGCATGCTCCTGTCCGCCTGGGGACTCAGGTTATGCTTTTAGATGCTTCGCACCACAGATATATCCTGCTGATGTCTTTGCCTTTGCGGATGTTGACACGCACCTAGAAGAATGCCTGTGGGTCTGCTGTGTTCAGTAATCTCGGTAGCACATTCTGTAAATGCGTCATGCTGTAGTGTGATAGGGCAGTTAGGTGTAAGTTCGATTCTCAGCCCTGCCAAGTGTGTGTGTGTGTGTGTGTGTGTGTGTGTGTGTGTGTGTGTGTGTGTGTGTGTGTGTGTGTGTGTGTGTGTGCATGCTCCCATCCGCCTGGGGACTCAGGTTATGCTTTTAGATGCTTCGCACCACAGATATATCCTGCTGACCTCTTTGCCTTTGCGGATGTTGACACACACCTAGAAGAATGCCTGTGGGTCTGCTGTGTTCAGTAATCTTGGTAGCACGTTCTGTAAATGCGTCATGCTGTAGTGTGATAGGGTAGTTAGGTGTAAGCTCGATTCTCAGCCCTGCCAAGTGTGTGTGTGTGTGTGTGTGTGTGTGTGTGCATGCTCCCGTCCGCCTGGGGACTCAGGTTATGCTTTTAGACGCTTCGCACCACAGATATATCCTTCTGACATCTTTGCCTTTGCGGATGTTGACACGCACCTAGAAGAATGCCTGTGTGTCTGCTGTGTTTAGTAATCTCGGTAGCGCGTTCTGTAAATGCGTCATGCTGTAGTGTGATAGGGTAGTTAGGTGTAAGTTCAATTCCCAGCCCTGCCAAGTGTGTGTGTTTCCAGCTGCATGACAACAGTACATTGCTTTTACAGTATTCACTCACCATAACATCTGTGCGGCGTCTTTGCCTTTGATGCCACTGTCTACAGGCTAGACGTATGCCTGTGTGATTTCCGTGATCTACTACTCACGGTTGCACGTTCTGTCACTGCGTAATGCTGTTGTGTAGTACAGTGGTTACGTTCGTGTTCTGCTCACAATCCTGCCACGTGTGTGTGTGTGTGTGTGTGTGTGTGTGTGTGTGTGTGTGTGTGTGTGTCTGTGTGTGTATGTCTGTATCTCTCTCTCTCTCTCTCTATATATATATATATATATATATATATATATATATATATATATATAGATATATATATATATATATATATATATATAGATATAGATATATATATATTTTTTTTTTTTTCTGCCCATAACTGTGCTCTTGCATGGACAGCTGACTGTTTCTTGTATCGCATATTTGCATAGCTTTCACATACCAATGGGGTATGTTGCAAATCCCAACATTGTCCATGCAACGTCTGTGTTACGGGCGGTGTTACACGCCCTTACAGGCGTTTGCTGTATATCTTGGCAGACATCTATCCTTGCTGTACTCTCACTGTACTCATACATGCCGGAGGCTTCATGTATCATGGCCTAGTTTTGCTGTGTGTATGTCTATTTGTGCTGTGTGCATGGCTGTGGGTATGTCCCACTATCATCATTTGTAAAGGTGACAGCCCTATAGGTACTTCATGTAGACTGCTGTGTCATTTGACATGTCAGCACATACCTGCGGACAGTACTGAACATCCTACTGCAGCGCTTTTCATACCTTCTGTGTTATCTTGCAGTCAATAATGCTGTTTCCTCACACATGTATCTGTTTCTGATCATACCACTCCACCTCCTAGAGCAAACATCTGGACAAAGCCTTAACTGATAGTGGGACACATAGGGGCAGTATTGACATGTTGCTCTTACAAACGTAGATAGTTGACACAATAATAGGTTTTGCATTAGTATGACTTTTCTGACGGATTTGGTGTCTTAAACTCACATGTTTGTCATTATTTCATAACTTCAGTTATCAGGAATGTGCCAGAATGGTACTGATGTTACGTGGAACACACCAAACATATGAGGCAGAACTCTGCACATTCTGCGTAAATCTGTACAGTTGCGGAGTATGTGTCTGATACAAGATATCAACTTTCTGACACCAATACACACACTGTATGGCGGCATCACAGGCCACATGCCATTACATTTATATTGCAGGACACACCCACCCAAAGGGTTGTATTCCTCACACAGGCCAACAGCTGCTTATCCACACTAATTGTTCTATCATGTACCGTATGTGTACGCCAGTATTTGCACTTTCCGTCAGTGGCAGAGCTCACGTACAAGTATGGGGGACTGGACATTTTAACGGTGACACTGCATGACACCCTGAGGGACACATTTCTTTTGAGTCTATTAACCTTCCACATTGACTTTTACAGGGCATACGTTGTCATTCACATTTGTCGGAGTACATGCGTATGACTTGTACATGTTTTGTCATTTGTCCTGATGTCTTTCTTCTCACCTGTCCACCTAGTATCACTAGTTCTGTACATGTATTTTGGACAGGTTACCTTCATACCCCTAACCTGTACACATTATGGGTAAACGCCCTGACGTTTGACCTTTGCCCTTGTTACATTTGTCATAGTAATGTGCCTTTCTGGTAAATTGCTGGCAAGGCATTACGAACTGTGCGGTTAGATAATAGTGACTGACATTTCTATTACTTGATTAGTAACATTCATAACATTCATATTCCTGTCTACGCCATTATTCTATCAACGTTCTGACTTTGTCTGGGGTATATCTAATATAGTCCCTATTTGTATTTCATGTACTATGCCTTAGTGCAGCTGTCTTATTCTGACAGTTTGCCAGTTATGGTTACCATCTTGGTCGTACGCATGTCCATCCATGATAATCACCTACATGACACTGATATTGGGCCCTACATATTCCCACAATGGTTTACGCAATATCCAGTGGATGGTTTGCCCCATTATTGAGAATATAGGCGTGTGCTATACCCACATCACTCCCACGGGGCGGGCCTACTAAATCTCTGCCAAGCAACACCTAGGCCCATTTCTGCATACCCGTGATTCCCATACCTGACACCCCTCCACAGTACCCATTACACATGTTTAATGTGAGTGGTACTGAAGTGTGGAGACGCTTATATGCCACCCCCACTCTCTGGATATCAGTTCGTACGTCATACATTCTATCGACACATGTGTCATTACCCTTGCACCTGCTACTGTTGCATGTACAGCTATATCGTATTTGCTGAGGTCACTTATTTTGCGTCAATGATGGTTGACACTACGTATGGATCAATTTTTGGGGTCCTGCAATGGACACTTATATGCATGTTTAAAGTGTAGAACTTGCTGGACTGTAACTTTCTGGCCAGTGGTTTGGAAGGCAGCGGTTTATTCACCTTTCCTGCATGTCTGTTTGTCTACCCATATTAGCTATGCCATGGCCTATTTATGTACAAATGTCATATCTACGGGACATATGTTTGTTGTGTATACATATATACATGTACAGTCCTCATTTCATAATTTGCTTTGGTTTACGTCGGTGGATTATGTGTATACACATATATCTATATCCATACCATACCTTTCCACTGTACAGATTGTCACAGAGTGTACAGCTGGTTGCCTCTTTATCTTCGGTGTGTTTTTCATAAACTTGTGTCTATCTGGCAATGTAGTGGCATTTCATTTAAGACTTACGTTGGGAAATACTGGCAAGCATTTCAGGTTACGACTGCATACCCTCAGAGAATCCATGCTACTGACACACCCGTTATTCTATCCACTTTCTATGTTTGTTCTGGCACATATCTGGGGTTTGTCCCTATTTGTACTGGTAGTTTGCATGCCTTTGTCCGGTTTCATACTTTATGGGGTTAACAGGTTTGAGCCATGTATATCTAACGTGGGGGAAACAGCATTCATTTACTATGCTGTGAGCGGATCACACACGCACAGGCGCACTTGCATTTCCTTATTGTGGGTTACGCGCAGGCGCACATGCATATCCTTATTGTGGGTTACATATGTTTACTAAGTCTTTGTGCTTACGTGGGCTTTATTACTTGTGACGGTACCAGTAAAATATCTGTAATCCGGTTAACGGACATATGTGAAACACACATTCACCTTTACATATTTAAATGCCTGTACAGCACAGATGCATTCATTACACTTTAACATTATATGTGCTGTAGTCATAGTTGAACCGGGACTGCATTCACGTTGGCCGGATGCTGTAATCACTATACTTTTGGTGTTCTGACTCATTTATATGCATACCCATAGTACATAGCTACATTAACATATGCCTCAACACTTCACTTACGACACAGGCATCCATTTTCCTGCTGGGAAAAATGCGGTACTACATATTACACATTCCCTATTCCCTACTGCTCTGGACCCAAGCTGCATATTTAATCACTGCAGGGATATTCAGAACCCCAAGGCTTATAGTCCTGACACATACAAGTGTTTAATTGTCAGGGTGTTCATGTGGTGATCTGGGTTTCGGCTTGTCCGCCTGGTGAACGGAACTGCCCTGACCATGTTCAAATGTCAGACAAAGCACATGGACAGAGTTTGTCCATTTTAAACAGTTTATCTGTGTTTACAGACACAGGTGTTTGGGCACCTGTCAGCAGCTTATAATGTTGGCAATACATAATATGGGTGGGGGTGGTTACAATACATAATCCACGGTGAGTGGTGTTCCCATTCACATTATTTTACCTGTGTTTACAGACACAGGTGTTTGGGCACCTGTCAGCAGCTTATAATGTTGGCAATACATAATATGGGTGGGGGTGGTTACAATACATAATCCACGGTGAGTGGTGTTCCCATTCACATTTGACTATTTCCTGTATTCATTCATATGAGGATTATTATTTTGGACATGAATTAACTATGAATTAACTACAGGTATGCAGTAGTACAGTAAACATATGTGAAGGTTTGTTACAGTAAAAATGTACGGACCTCTGTAATACTCGGAGACTACCCCACATCTTTCACAACATTTCATGCTAATGTACATACTATTATTCTGTGAACTTTCGAAGTTTGTGAGAGCAGTATTTACATCTGTCCCTATTTGTCCACCCATCATTTTAGGCTTTGTCCAGATTTTCTTGCTGTAATAGGTTGAGAGTTGGTGTCGGTATGTGATTGAGTTGAATATATACTGTCGATAATTCAATGGGGAGTAGGGTTACCACCTGTTCCTCTTTGTGAGGGGAAGTCCCACTTTGGACAGTTGTGTCCTGCGACAAAACCTAAGACATGGCAAATGTCCTGTGATTTTAAGACAAAAGTATATTTCTTATTTTCTTTAATAGTTGCATGATACAGGTATTTTGTATCTGAAACACATAACTATTATTTGGGATAGCATAAGCAATTCAAATGCTATGAAATAAGCTTTTATCTTGGCAAACAAGTGTAATTCTGTCCTTTGCACTGGCCAGGGCTATGTTTTATCCTGCAAATTCTCACATTTCTACAAAAGATGTCCCACCTAGGGCATCTGAACAGGTGGCAACCCTAGTGGGGAGACCTGCATTGTGGACAGGTGTTCCATCCTGCGTAGTATGTTTTGCATGTCTGTCTAGAAACTGAACAGTACCGTGACTACACATACATGTTTTGTCCAGATGTGTACAGTACTTGACACCGTGGCGTGTAAACAACTCTGATGTTTCAACAGGTTACTTATACCACGTGGGATGTACACACATTTTGCCAAAACATGAACGCGTGGGCATTTGGATTTACGTAACTGTGATGGGATGTTTACAAACGTGGGATACATATTTGCAATCCTGACACTGCCTATGACGATACTTCCTACTACATATGGGGAATACTCGCTATGTGTAGGTGTACGGCTGCGCAAGGCTGGTAGCTGGATTTGGTGGATATTCGGACATGGGTGCGGGTTATGTGCTATACAGGGGATGTTGCGTATTGCATTTGCATGCATGGGTTCTGCATTTGGATGTCCCGGTTCCGCATATAGCATCCTATGTGTATGTGCCGGTTACGTTCCTGTTCATGTGTATAGCACATTTTAATATTCATATGTTTGTGTGAGTTTAGTATACAATATGGACTGTCTAGTTTCTTTATGGTTGTTATATGGCCACAGCTGCCCAGTTGTGTACTATCACTACCACTGTGGGACTGCTGGTGACCCTGCCCATGGGGCTAGACGTGTGTATTGGCGGCGCGCTGACATGATGCGCTTCACTTCCACTGGGTATAACTACTTACAGTGCAGTACATTACGGACACACAATTTTAAATATCATTTGTTCCATGGACGGAAACTCATATTGTGTTGCATCCATTTCTGTTTGGTTCCCAATTTTGTGTGGCCGGGAACTGTCTTGCATGCTTTGCATACATTTCATTATCCACGGACACTGATAGGTGCGATTACTATTGCAGGCAGACTATAATATTCAGCAGTTTAGGTTGCTCATCGACAGCCGACATTGACACGCCTCCGGGCACAGCTTAGTAACGCCCCATGCACTCGCGCACGTGTCCTATGCACGTGGATGTGGTGGCAGCGCACCTTCATTAATATGCATATGGCACTACTACACCATATATACGCCGCACGGCCGGCGCAGGCCTTACTCCGGCCTTGCGCCGAGCTTCATGAATCTGGGGGATTATTTAGTCAAAACAATGAAAGTGGTAATGTGGATAATTTGAAATTCTATATTATCGGCATTACCCAATGTACCTTGACTTCTGCTGATTTTCTACCAATGTTTTGCAGGGGGCTCTCTATTTCACCCCCCACATCCCCTACTTAATATATGTACAAACTCCAAGATTATACAACAATGAGGAAAAGGGTAAATTTCCCGATTGCCACTTCCCCACTGTAGTGCAATCTCCAATCAGAACGTCAACCTCATAGGAGTGATGCAAACTAGCATTCGCTGTTGTGGATTCCAAAATGTACAAATCGACATTATGGAAACTTGGAACCATGATCTTGACCTTCCAAATTTCATGTAAGTGCTGTACAACATTTTGATAGTAAACCATGAATATATATATATATATATATATGTGTGTGTGTGTGTATATATATTTAATTATGTCTATTATGTTGGATTTTTCCTTTCCTAGCATTTTCCTTTCAGGGCTTTAGCCACCCTTCTTTAAGCTATAAGGCTCTAAAGCTTTTGCTACCTGAACTGCTGCTTTTATATGGCTATCCTTGAGCCTCCAAAAGTTGTGGCATATGAAAGGTGCCCTTAAGCTTTGAAAATTGGCCAGTGGACACATCCTTGGAAAGTACAGTTGTGTATGTAAATTTTCAATAATAGTAGATGCTCAAATGATAGTGCTCATGCTTAAATGTACTTTCCTTAAGACAAAAGTGTTCATAATAAATCAAACTATTGAATGGAAGTAATTCCCCTCAAAGGGAACTTCTCTGCCCCGCAAAAGAAAAGCACAAGCTGACAGTTAATCCTCAAAAGCCTCAGAGGAGTATAATCTTTGGTGGCAGTAAAACTGAAACTGACAGATAGTTTGGGCATGTGTAAGGTGCCCTGAAGGTTTGGAAACTGGTTTGCTGCTATATCCTTGGCAGGCTATAAGTCATATATCTAGGAATACTGTAGCAGTGGTTGATATCATGAACATCACACATACACACCAATTCTACCTATAAGATATTCCTTCACCTCTTAATATGGCTCATCTCTACGTTTTTCTCCATCTTCAAAACATAACCTCAACCCTGTCAGGTACCATTACACTTAATACCACCTTCCACCACACTTCAGAAATATAGATTGTGAGTTGGCATAAAGATGAAGGTGTTTCCTCATAGGCACAAGGTACAGGGTTTGATTCTCATCTTTGAAGGGTGATTGGCTAAGCTTAAAATGGCCAGCAAGGGCAGCTAGCCTAGTACCTATCTATTAATGTATGAACTGGGACACCTGTATAATATCATTTGGCTTATTATCACCAGACTTTAATTAATATGCCTCTGCAACTTGGATGTTATACTGAGCAGCATAAAATCAAACCATTCTGAATTACCTCATCAAATTCACGCATAGTCTCTCCTGTTCCCACTTTAAGCAATAAATAACTAATCTAACTGTCAGTTTCACACATCTCCTTCCTAGTTCACTATTTAGGCATACTAACAGTTTGGTACTGACATATATTATTAAATATTATAATACTTTGATAGCAAGGGACTAGCTGTATATCCTACTTTTATCTGAGTCTGGGTGAAAAACATCTACCAACTTCATTATCTCTCCAGGGTAGATGGGCTACAACTATCTCTTACTTTACCACAGCCATCACATAGCATACATGGATGATAAGCAATTTCAAATATACTCACTTTCAACTTAGATGACAGATAGCCTGCTCCTGTTTTACCTTACCTAGCCCTATTTCTCTAGCAATATCTGAATTATTTTAATTCTAATGACATTACAGTAACACTTTTTCTCACTTTTCAAATTTACTTTACATAGGCCTATTTTTCTAGCAATATTTGTATCACTAACCATGTTACTGCAACACTATTACTCACTTTCTAGCCTAGGACCAGTGATATTACACACCCTATTGCAACAACTCCTGTCACTCCTTGCTAAGCTTACAGTCTAGGTGACAGATAGACTGACCGTCCTTAATTGCCATAACCTCCTTGGCTAACCTTACAGTCTTGTGGCAGATAGATATTTCCTTATGTGCTTGAATCTGCTCGGTGTCTCACATAGGATGACAAAAGTTCAATTTGTAAAGACTGTTATATGACCTTAGGTAACCATACTTACCTCTGATAGGTACAATTTATATTCCTTCACTATGCACAGTGGCCATTATCCAAAATATCATACAAAGCATTTTTCCAAAAGGAATGCATAACAATTCAATCATATTAGGGTATCTCAACATCATTGCTTCTGGTAAAGGCTACCTTTACCTTAGCAAGATGTTGCAGTTGATTAGTCTTGTACAATTAATGCAATCACTTACTAGTCCTAATACAAAAATTGCTAACAGCTCCGTACTTGACTTAATACTAACCGTGATTTACCTGTTAAATCATCTTTACAAAGACCATTACTAGAAGATAAATTACCCATAACAGTCTCCTTAGTAATATATGCTAGAAGTCACTATAAGCCTATAATTAACCATGCTTTAACACTAGATCAGTTCATGAATATATTTAACACAATTCAGGACACATTATACCACCTCAGCAAATGAAGGCTTAAAGAAAGCACTTCCTCATTGCTGACCACTTAACTAAAGAACAAAATCATATCCAGAGATTATGCCTGGAAGTCTTGGAAATGGGACCTCATAATAACCAATTACATAAAAATTTCCTAAATCTACAAAAACAACCAGAATTGCTACCAGTACAGCAAAAGCAAAGTCCCTTAGCAGAAACAGGAAACAAGCCGATCAAAACCCAGTTAGTTTTGAGAATGAAAATTAGACAAAAACAGCTCTGTTTTCCATATGATTATCACAATCTGCAGTTCATTATATGAGATATAAATATTTTTCTAGCTGATCAGCTCCATGTGTCAGCACAGGAACATACTACCTCACCTAATTTAAACCCACTAGCCTTCTTTGCAGCAAATTCTTAACACTCAATAACATGTGATCAAATACAGTAAACTGCATCCAGCATTCTTAAAGCTAGCTACAGAAAAAAAAATTGTGAAACTCTTTATTCATTTTGCTAACTTATCTTCCACATCCACCACTGTTCTATCTGCTTTCAGACACTCAGTCATAATTCCTCTCACATAAATTTGCCTCACCTAAAGGACCAAATGATTACAGACGCATTTCAAAACTCTGCCTGATATATTTTTGAATAACTGCTCTATAAGCAGCTACTGTACTGCATCAGTAATCATGGTCTCTTATGCTATGCACAGCATAGTTTCTGTACTGGTTTTAGTACACTGCCTTTACAATGGCTACTGATATTATTTGCTGTAACCTCAATGAATTTGTATCATAGCAGTAATGGCTGTCTTATTAAAACCTACTATAATTTTAAATGGAAATTTAATTAAACATATTAAGAAGGTTGCTGATTGCAACACTTACTCCCGATTTATAGATGTGATTAGGGCATTGAAAATCATTAACTATAGGCTACTTGTCATAAACGTCAAAGACTCAGCTTCTGTGATAACATAATTCACTAGTTTCAGAGATATTTGAGGAGCAAATCTTCCATTATTGGCACACTTGACTAATTAGTAGTGTGATGTCCCAACACTTGCCCAGTAATCAAGGAGCCTCAATCCTCACCACTCGCACCAATGGGGGATGTACATTGACAGAGGATGACAAGTACATACACAGTAAAGTGCAATTTTCCTTAAGAGGACACAGAGACCACAGTCAGCCTGGGGCTGGTTTCTCCCCACTGGCACAGCTATAGATTAGAGATCTCAGCTGAGTGGACAAGCCAAGACCTCCAGCAGCCTCTCTGTCCAACCAGTGCTTTGTGTCCCTGTGTAATATTACTATCAATACAAATGGTAGTTTGACCAAAAGCAAGGCTATTAGGAGTGGCCTACACAGTGTCACCAAATAAATATGCACTCTCAGAACTTAAATATGTCTCACAAATATGAGCCACAATGAAAGGTTTAAATATATGTAATTATAAATAATAAAGGAACAAGAAAATACTCAGTATATAATCACAGTTACATCAGAGTTCAAAATTAGAGGAAATATTTAAAACAACATTGCAGGACAGTCTTAAATAAATAAGAAAGCATCTAAATTAAACTCAGCTATATTATTGACTACATCTAAAAGAATTATACTGTTCCCTAGACTTACCTACAGAGCAAGCAGGCAGATGTGGTAACTGGATGTTCTTGTCATGCCAAAATACAAAATGCTATATCTCTCTCAGAGAGTTCTTAAATTAATATCCCAAGTATTACTACTGGTATACCTGCAGAATGACATCATTTCTTGTCATCTGACTTCAGTTCCCAGGCTCAAAAACAACAGCATTTAGCATCAACCTGTGAATATACATAAACAAGGGCCCTTCTTAGATCTAAAGCAAATCATGGAAGTCATAAAACAATAAGACACTTTCACATCTCAAGCTTAGTAATTATTTCTCTTTAAAGATAACATAAAAAGGTCCTTAGTATAAATATTCTGTCTCTGGCTGTCATAAAGTAATTTAAACTTTCAGCTATTTTTCTGAAATTAACCTCCTGTGCTTCAATTTCCATTGTTAAAATATATACATGTAAACAGTTACAATAGTGTATATACATTTTTGTTCTAATTCGGCAGGGTACACAGTGGATGCATCTTTAAGCTCAGCACTGTACAAACCCTGTTCAACACACACTTCTCTACCAGCAGTTTGATATACACATAACATACAGTTCTAATACATTTGTAACAAAAGCATATGAATCATGTTGATATTCACAAATGACACGCAATTATTTACAAAATTCCAGCTAGCTAGGCTGGCAGTATTTCCCTTGTGTTACACTTCTATATAAATCATATTAATATTGACAAATGACATATAATTGTTTACAAAATTCCAGCTAGCTGGGTTGGCAGTATCTCCTTTTGTGACAAGTAGTATTCATCCAATACTCCTACAGGATCACAAAGGGAATATCATCCCAAGTGTCGCTAAACAGAGATATCTTGACCTAATTAATGTTCTCTAATTTTTAAGATATTAAATGAGGGCTAGTGCCACATCAAAAATGGAAACTACCAAGCCAAGATTTCAGTTACGTTCTTAGAAACTCAGAGCATAGTGGTCTATGTCCAGTTTGCCTGTGTTTAAAACTATGGTGGTTGAAAATACCTTCTCAAGATGATAACCAGTTGCTTGGAATCACTTGACTACTGATGGTAAAAATCAAACATATATTAAGCTTTTTAAGGATGCTTTAAACGGGCAACTACAGTCAGAATCTAAATGTAGCTACTACTGATATAATGGTAAATTCTCTCATTTCAGTGCAAAACTACATTGCACAAGTCAAAACTGTATTACAGTTATTACATACTATTATAAATATGTAACACAACCTCAGCTAGCCTCCAAAGGTCTTCACCACTAAGCCAAGTAAAAAAACGTAGAAAAACACCAGTATGAAGACCACCACGATAATGCAGCAAAAAACACAACAACTTCTTTATCTGAAGAAGCGTACAGATCTCTTCTTGTTTGTATCTAAATAAAGAAGTTGTTGTTTTTTGCTGCATTATCGTGGTGGTCTTCATACTGGTGTATACTATTATAAATACTATTCTGTTTCACTTAAGTTGTATTGAAAGTTGTTGAGGTGATACTTATCAAACACATGCATTACTGTTTGTGAAGTTGTGAGAATATTCTGTATGTTTTCTAATTGTACAGGTATATTTGTGTTGTGAAATGTGGGTTAATCTACTGTGTTATCAACCCTGAAAATGCCAAAAGTATTCCTCATCATATAAATATATTTATATATGCCAGGTTTGTAATGATCTAATGTATTAAATACACTATTAAAATGCTCTCTATTCTACTCATTGAGGTTAGGTCATGGCTGAAAAGGGTTGGCTGACAAGTCCACATGCCCAGCTAACAAATAGTAAACAAATAAATAAATTAAATATATGATGCATACAGGATCTTATCTGTGAGCAGTCCATCAAATGATCACTTGATGAAAACTACCATATAAATAGTAAACAACATCTCACTATTGCCAGTATAATAAAACTTAATGAAAAAAAAAAATAACAAAGTTAAACACACAGACATACACACACACACACACACACACACACACACACACACACACACACATAGACAAACATGTACGTGCATATACACAATTTTGAAGGAAGGCTAGAATTCTTCATTTCCCCCTAGATTTTATCCACGTCAGATAGTATTGACACCACTCTAAATTATTACACTATACACCTATCAATTACCTTACCATTTATGATTTCTAGCAGAAAAAATAATACAAAACACAAATTTGTAATGTAAGTGTTGTAGCCAAATTAGAGGTAGACACCACAGTCCAACAACCAACAGTGCAGAAATCATACCATCGCCTCAGTTGATAAATAATACATAAAACATACCAACTAATATATCTAAAAAGTGAATAAATAAAAACTGTAATTAGAAAAGAAGGACACAACAGTGCTGATACAAATTAAATATACAGAGGTTTACAAGAAGAAAAAATATAGACAAAATACTTAAAGAAAACCTAACTAATTTAGATACTTTTTTAATTGATTCATTTTAATCTAGGCAAATGCCTTGGCTGTCATTAACTGAAAGGATACTAAATCTCTACCTATGTTAAGTATTCCACAAGGCAGATTGCAGACAAGAAACTTAATTAGATGTGGTTATGTATATGTCTTTCAACAGGGCTAAATGACATTATAGTGGTTTCAGTTTATATTCTAGCTTATATTTTGTCTCCTGAGCACAAAGAGTAGTTATATCAGTTAGTCTATATACAAGAGAAGAAAGACTGACAGTATTTCACATATCTTTACTATCTATGTAATTGTTTGCACTTGGCCCCCTGTTAAATCACTGTGATCAGGAGTTCTTTGAGTCAAATTAACAACCTATCCTGTGATTTGCATGCAAGAAATTACATTGTACCTGTGAACACATACTTTTCTTTCACTAATACTGCAAAATAGGACTGCAGTTTCCACATATTACATGAAAGAACAAATACAAATACATTTCCTCTGTCACTGATTTGACATCTTAAAATTTCAGTTTCACTGCAAAGTTCTCTGCTGCATATTTTACAAAACTTAAGAGTTATAAATGTGTTACGGTCTAAATTAAGAAAAGTATAAAAGTACAGATGTCACATATTTAAGTTAGTTTTCTCTACATGGGCATTACACCACTATGCTACATTTGTAGAATCTTCTTATTAAAGAATTATAAAGACACAGTCACATTGTAGATGATAATGGAAATCATTAGTTTGAAGACCAAATCATTGTCAATTGGATCACATTTACAAGGAACTTGAGTATTTATTTATTTATTTATTTATTTATTTATTTCACATTTGTTGACATGGTATGTTTAACTGAGCAAAGACCGATTTTCAGCAGAGGCCAGGTGAGAAAAGCTCCACAGATTATACACAGCAATGTGTTGTAGCACAAGAATCCAGAGAAACATTACAATTACAATGCAATACTCAAGTAAGTAGATATCAAAATAAAATCAGAAATATAATATAGAAATTATATGATGCAGTAGGCAGTTGAGTACTTGATACAGGATGCCAGTGGAGGTTGTTGAAGTCATATGTAGATTTACAGATATAGTACAAGGTCGAACAAGGCAAAGAGCTATGTAGTAGTAAAGTATAATATACAAAACTTAAGTTCCAGCCAAGTAGAAAAGATAAGTGCTAAACAAAGGCAACATAGAAGGGACATCAAAAAAATAGATAGCAGTGTGCTAAAAATTTATGGGGTAATATAGGACAGATGGCAGAATTAATTAAAAAGACAAAGAGGTGTGGAGTTAGGTTAGGCTAAGGCAGGAACAGGTCCATGAGTCTACTAGTGTTTCTTCTTTAAAGCTTTTTTGATGTTCTGAGTACTGGAAATAGTTCTGATGGACAGAGAAAATTTGTTCCATGCCAAGGCAACATGGCAGCTATATAGATGATGGCCTATTGTTCTTTTGGTCTTATAGATTTCTAAGAGAAACTGGTCAGAGCTCCAGAGATGATGCTTAGGAAAATATAAGGAGATAAGGGAAGGGATGGGGGGACAGGAGGTAGGCTTCTAGAGGATGGAGTATATAAGGAGCAGTTGAGGTAGTAGGAGCTGGTGGGTGAATTTATTCCAGCTTAGAGATATGAGAGAAAGCAGTGGTGGATGTTGTAAGGTTGATTTGCAGTGAATCTAGGAATTTTGTTGTAGGTGAGTTTAGCTTAGTCATTAAAGAGAATTGCAAGTTAGTTAAGATTGGAGAGGCATAGAGTAGACTAGAAAGAAGGTAGGCTTGGGCAAGAAAGAGTCCTTGGTGAGAATTTTTTTTTCAATAGAACAAGCCCAGTTTCTGATGAGTCTTTTTATACAGTTATGGATGTGTAGATCAAATTTAAGTTGGTCATCAATGATAGTTCCCAGGAGTTTGCTGTATGTTTTGACATTAATAACTGTGTTGTTAAGCAATGCAATTGTAAAGGAGGATTTATGATGAGAAAGAGATTTTGGGAGGAACAAGAAAAGTTTAGTTTTCTTGGGATTAAGTATGAGTTGGTTGTCAGTTAACCAAGTTTCAACATAGTTGAACGAGGTTTGGGTAAGTGTGTGGAGGTGAGAGGGATTGTCAGAGATGGAGATGATAGTTGAATCCTCTGCATATTGTATGAGAGAGGATTTAGAGCAAGAAGTGTGCAGACAGTTAGTGAAGATGTCCAAGAACGGAACCCTGAGGTATTCCTGTATTGACTGGGAGGAAGGAAGAGAGCCATTTGACAGACTGATGTCTCTTGAGGAGGTAGCTTGAGAACCATTTAAGAGTGCAGTTAGACAGAGAGAAAAATTGGACAGCTTGGAAAGATGTTTTGGGTGAGAAACAATGCTGAAGCCTTTGGAAAGGTCTAAAAATAAACAGGACACAAGTTTATTGTCTCTTGTTAGAGAGATAGTTTGTGTGAAGGAAATTAGAGCAGTAGTCATGCTATGATTATGGTGGAAGCTGTGCTGGGTATGAGTGAGCAGATTTTCCAGAAGAAGGTAATCAAGGAGCTGCTTATGTATACATTTTTCAAGTAATTTAGAGAGGGGGACATGATAGCTATGGGCCTGGCATTAAAAAGGTCAGTGGGGCATCCCCCCTTGTGGATTGGAATAGTACAGAACTTTTTTCCAGATAGTGGGAACGCTGGATTCTTGAATAAATCGGTTGATCAGGATGGAAACAGGAAAGGCCATTGAGCTGGCAGCAAAATTTAGAAAGACAGGTAGTAAATTATCAACCAAAGGAGAGCATGGCTTAAGTTTATTAAGAAGAGATCTTATGTAAGCAGTGTGAACAGGTTTGAGTGTGAAGATATTTTTGTATGGCCAGATGAAGGGGGGGGTGGAGAGGTTGGATGTAAGATTACTCTGTGTTAATTTGCTGATGGATTCGGTTAAGTAAGAGTTAATAAGAGTAGTTGTTTTGACAGCAGAGTTGTTTGGGCAAGGGTTAGGTATACTGGAGATATGAGGATGTAGAATCTTATTCATGGCGTTCCAGAAAAGTTTTGGATTCCTGTGATGATTAGTTTGAGGTTTAAGGTAGAAGTTTTTCTTGTCTTTGTTTACATATTTTTGGTGAGGTTACTGAGCTCTTTGTAGTTTTGGAGGTGAGTAGGGGATTTAGTCTTTTGCTAGCTTTTCCAAGCATTGTTTCTCTTGTGCATTAAAGAGTGAGTAGTTTGTGAAAGCGAAGGTGCAAAGAGAGATTTTACTCTAATTTTTCTAAGGGGAGCAAGGGAGTTGAGAATATCTGGAAAAAATATGGTTGAATTTAAGTACAGTATCATCAAGTGTAGTTGAAAAAGGAAGGGCCAGTTAATAGAGTGAGTCTGTTGTTAAACTCACCATGGCTAACATTAGAGAGACTTTGACATTCTCTGAATTTGTGTGGTCTAGTCATATCATTAAAAAATATAATCCAGATAAATTCTGTAACCAGTAACACCTCTGTGTAAAATAGTATATCATGTAATTGACCCATATGTGGTGTCTCGTTTTAACCAGAACTCATGTAATATGTGTTTTCATGCAAAACATCTCATGTGAGTATGTTAATGTCGAATGATTTTTCTATTGATTTCCAAACTGACTGTGAATAACATTAACAGAGTTAATAAATGAGAAAAAAAAAAAAAGAATCTCAAATGGCACATATCCCACACGGAAGCATTTTTTTTTTATGAATTCATTTTGTTCCTCTGTGTGTGTGTGCACGTGTGTGCGTGCGCGTGTGTGTGTCCTGTGTGTGTGCATGCACATGAGTAGGCGTATGTGTGTATGTGTATGTGTATGTGTTTGTGTGTGTGTGAGTGTGTGTGTGTGTGTGTGTGTGTGTGTGTGTGTGTGTGTGTGTGTGTGTGTGTGTGTGTGTGTGTGTATGCAGTATGTGTGTGTGTGTGTGTGTGTGTGTGTGTGTGTGTGTGTGTGTATGTGTGTGTATTTTTTGCTCCAAAAATGGTTTACCGAGTTGTCACTAGATCTATCAACCTTGACAAAAGCCATGATCATACTGACAGATCAGTAATGACAACACTCTTTTCAATATTATAACAAACTATACTGTATGAATAAATAAATACATCTAAAAAGGTTATGTTTGCATATCCTTAACTGAGCATTTGTTTTAAATTATTGCAGCAGGCTATCCAGGTGTACAACATTTAATGATCAGATAAATAGGCATGTAATACTCATGGCTGCAATAATTATTTCACCAGGGTTCATTTTCATACTGGTATCATATTTAATGGGAAAATCCACAAGTGCAGATATAATGATGTATGCATCGGTGCCTTTACCCATCACCTAGATCTCTTTAGTTAATATGAATAAATTTAAAATATATATTAATACAGAAACTGGTATACTGCCATTGATGGACTGATTGTATTATGTATCTTGACCTGAATATCACAGAAAACATTGCAGTTAGTTATGAATAACCATACATTCAAAATCTTCAGTAAAAATGTCAGTATTCATATTTCTCAGTGAAATTCATATGACCTGGAAAATGATGAAATTAATCTAATATGTGATGAGAGCAATTGTTACTAGGTACCAGGTTTAACTATGAGTCATATGTGATAGCACCCAAATCTGTCATCACAACTGTGTGGTTTGTCTGTTTTTTATTTTCTTCTTTTTTTAACACTAAGATTGTGATATGTCTAATTCACTTCTGACTGAGATTCTGTAATACAGTGATTTCAGAGTTAGTATATTTAGGGAGAAGGGTAACAGAGCACCGACCCTTCCATAAGTAGTTTAGAAATGTTTTAAATGTGAAAGTGAGTTTTAGAAGTCACTGTTTCACTCCCAGTTCATTATATAGTAATCACACTTCTAAGCATGAAGACATTGCTACTCCAATTCTACTTTTTTATGCGACTCTTTGTTAAAGTTAGCTAACACTTTTGGCATTATTTGCTTTGAAACAGTAAAAGTTATAAATGGCATGATTAATTTTTTAATTAATAGCTTTATTATATTGTACTTTTTGTGGCAGTGAGTGCCAAGTTACTATAGTTTTTCGACTGTACCCAACTACTGCCAATAAACTAAATTTTCATTTTATTACAGATTATAATATATAACTAAAGGTCATTATTTAACAGACATTATGCATGCATTTCCTTTTACAGTTAAATATTAAATAATATGAGCTGTTGAAAGCATCTTTGTAAAATTCTCATATAAACTTGTTGAATCCCTTCTATGAAGTTATATTTTTTATGATAGTATTTCAAGGCTAACCAAACAACAGAAAGCCAGTACACATTTGTCAGCACAAATAATTTAATCACTTGAAAACCATGACCCAAATAGGAGTAAAATAAGCATACCAGTTTTGGCTACAAAGCCTTCTTCAGTGCAATACCCACATTATCTCATACCCCCACCTTAAATAGCAGCTATACAATTCTTATTGGTTAATTACAAGTGCTCATTAAGTCCTGGAGAAAAAAGTGCTCCTAGTAAAATAATCCATTTCTTTTCTTTCCTATTCAATATATTATGGCAACCGGTCTTGTCTACTCTTTTCGACATGATTCTGTCTATAATGATGAATCTAAGCCTGGCAGTGGGGTGCTTGATTTTATGTTTGTATAAAGCATGTGACTGGCGGCCACATTTGACATCACTAAGGTGCTCAGAAAAATATGTAGCTTTAGTGAACGGGAAGTTTGTCCCACATAAAAAGCAGGGCATGTACACAAAGCAAAATAAATGACCCAATCTGACTGACAATCACTATATATATATATATATATATATATATATATATATATATATATATATATATATATATATATAAAATAAAAAACCTGTGATATATTTTGAGTGTTAAACTGTGTAGTTTTGAATATATGTTGACAAAAACTACAATGATTGCAAGGATGACAGTCCTTTAGTATCTCCCTTGTAATGTTTGCTGCATAACTGGCTTTAGCATCCATATGATTCAACAGACTTCATTGTAGTAATAAGCTAGTATGTTATAATTTGATGATCTTGATGAAGAACATAACACCCTCATTGCTATATTGCTGCTGACTTTCAACTTTACAAGCTGTAAAATCATAAATTTAAGTCTTCAAAAAATTATGCAAAAATGAAAAGTTGAATACTACATATCCCTAAAATAATAAACGAACAGCAATTTGAGTGAGGAAAAAAGAAAAACACTCTCAGACTAGAAGGCAAGTCACACACATACACACACACACACACACACACACACACACACACACACACACACACACACACACACACACACACACACGTATGTATGTATGTATGTATATATGTATGTATATGGGTCATCCCTCTCCTGTTAAATGCAGTTTCATCATTTAAAAAAAAAAGTGCACTCTCTTTAACAAACATGTTTATTGACAGGACTGCAGTGAGAAATGCAATCTCACATAATACAAGGGATAAGGAAGTTTCCCCATTTTCCCAAGTATTGTGGGATCCCGGACTTAGCATATATCTATAACTCTTTCTCTACCTCGCTATCTGTTCTGTCTATATAATTAAAAAAAAATATCCAGCATTCAAAATCCAAGTGAGATATATTTATTGACTTAAATAACAATAGCAGAACATCAGCAAGGTAACATGAATTCCAACCGCATGCTAAACTGTGTCTTCAATGTAATCTTTCACTTGGATTTGGAGTGCTGGATCTATTTTTATATTTTATAGTTGTGCTTCTCAGGATAGAGTATTGGGAAGTTTGTACTACTGTTTTGGATATTGATATATATCTCATTTAATCCTGAACAGCAGGAGGCTAACACCTTTGCTACCTGAGACCATTTAAGCCAGGAAACCACTTGCTTCCTATAAGCTTTTCTCCAAAATGCTTTACTAAATACTCACGTCATCAGATGTATAATATCTGATAAATTATGAAGTACAGGAAAGTGTCCTGTAAAGATAAATATACTCATACAGAATAAACATGAGCTCTGCTTTCCTGTCAACTATACTCATAGGAATGATGTGTGTATATATATATATATATATATATATATATATATATATATATATATATATATATACATATATATATATCTGTATATATATATATATATATATATATATATATATATATATATGTATACTTATAGCTATTGATATAGATACATATGTATGAATACATAATCACTAGTCAAAATACACTATTGTCAAATGGCAAAACCACAACTACACTTGGTTGAACATACAAAATCACAAATGTGCCTAAAGGAAGCAAATCTCCTTTCACCCACAGCACCCCCACACCTCTGATACTTTTGTAGACCAACTCTGAGGTTGCAAATCAATGAGGAAAATAGAAGAAAATCACAACATGCCACTGCCAATGTTTTTACACGTTAACATCCAGTGACTTGAGAATCAGCAAAAAGAGTAAGCCGATCCACGGATTACCTTAAAAAACAGTTGACAAAACATACTGATATTATATATCAATGATCATGTACAGTGCCCAAAGTCCAACAAGCATTCCCCAAGAAATAAACCCAGCACATGCTACACAAAAATCAACATTTGTTACAAGGAGGCAATCTGCCCTACATGTCCTGCATCCCCCGCTACTTACATAATTGCACAATAAAAGAGAAAGGGCATATTTCATATCCCTAGTATTGCAGCAATATTGCACTGTTACCTTTGACCAGGTGATATGTCTGTCAACTGGACTTACATGAACATCTGTTAGTGTTACACTCACTGATTATTTCAGAGGAATGCAGATGTAGATAGAAAGATATGTAATAGAACAAGACAAGAATCAGATCTGTGACACAAATTAAAAATATTTTATAGTAATACTGACCTCCCCAAACTCAAGTTTAAGAGTTTTTTTGTACAATAAATGATCAAGAATAATAATATACATCCACAAAGATAAAAACTTAATCTCCAAAAGAAAGTGAAAGCAGAAACGCCACAAAAAGAAAATGAAGCATTGTGGGAAGAGACTGGAAGTGAATATCATGAAGCAAAACAGTCATCATATCAACAGAGACCAGTCATTCAAATTTAAGAGCCAACTTACACTACCAAACACACACACACACACACACACACACACACACACACACACACACACACACACACACACACACACACACAGTGAAAAGACTCTATGAGACAGTACACAAAACTAAAACACTGCATGAATGCAATTGCTTATTAAATTAGAAATAAAACACACATAGACATTACCACAGACATACAATTAAATAATGGCAACAATTATCTACCGAACCAGATTAAGAAAATTGATAATGAGGTGAATTACTTGCTTGCAGGTTTTTTGTATTATGAGGTCAATTACTGTGTGTGTGTGTGTGTGTGTGTGTGTGTGTGTGTGTGTGTGTGTGTGTGTGTGTGTGTGTATATATATATATATATATATATATATATATATATATATATATATATATATATATATATTGAATTCTTATGAGTGCCTGTTATCTTGCTCCCATTTTGAGCATTTTTGTAGTGCAACAAGTATATTGTCAGCTAGATCAAGTAAATAATTATAGGAGCATTAATTCATGCTGTTATGTATCTTTATGTTCTTAGAGTTACTACCGCAAATGATTACTCATATGAATACTTCTGAGGCTGTTTTACCTTGAAAGCAGTCCACATTTTGATGATGGACTGTGTTACTAATATGTCAGTCTCTTCACCTGGTCTCATTCACCGCCCATAGCTCGTTTGAGGTATTGTGCCATGTTAGGACCTACTTAAAAACTTGTCTGTGCAATAGCATATGACAGTTCTAATGGAAGAGACCCTTATATAACTATCCTGAAAATTTCAGACCAATATATCACACAGAAAAAAGTTATAACTCCGCTCATCCTTCAGTTAGTAAAAATGGGTGGATGAACTATTTAAATTACAATATACTAAAACATGCAATTATCATCCATAAATGTATAATTTTAAAATACAAATTGAAAAAAAATTGCAGATGCCCCTTTTGTTAGTGCAAGAAGCCCCTTGTGGGCATGCATGGCTTCATAAATTAGCACATGTCCAGGGACTGTGAGGCACAGATACTCTGAGATGATTTTTGGGCAATCACTTTGTATTTTGTTTTTGCCCTTCTTTGGAAAGGATGGTCACATACATCCGAAGACATATTCCAGTCATTTGCTATGTTTTCTAACTTGAAACATACAGAATTAGGTCTAGGAGTAACAGAAGTAAATTTTTTGACTTTATTACATTTTAAAATAGCAATATTTTCATCATGTTAACAATTTTACAACTTAATCAATCAAATGCTTTTGGTCATCCTGGGTAATATGTCTGAATACTGGAAACAATGGTTGGAGAAGCTTGATCTTTATTGCATTTTTATAACATCCTGGCTGTCAGAAAAAAATGTACAAGTGAACACAGGTGCATTTGCTAATTTTGTTTTTGTTCTCCACTAGACCTGCCTGATGCCTTCACCACTTTTACTCAATTATCACATTTGTTCAGTTGAGGAAGTGAGACACAGGCACCACCTGTCTGAGCAAGAGTTCTACAAACCATTTGTTCCTGTCAGGGGTGCTTTATTTGCTCCTCCTGTTGCAAGAGTCAGGTGGTTGGGAGTTGGACAGATTATCAGTCTAGTGATGAGATGTGATCTGTCCTTCCCTGCTGGGCCATCCTTCCTTCCTTCCATTATGGTGGCTCATTGAACTCTGCCTTCATGTTGCCATCTGCAGAAACTATGCCTCTGCATGCTTTCTCAGCTTATCTGTATGCTCATGCAGCTGATGCTTTCATCAGGCATGCTCCATGGACACAA
Source organism: Protopterus annectens (assembly GCF_019279795.1). NCBI lineage: Eukaryota > Metazoa > Chordata > Ceratodontiformes > Protopteridae > Protopterus > Protopterus annectens. The sequence continues at coordinate 1,943,562,259 of NC_056728.1, forward strand.
CAGCTAGTGCTCTCATAAGATGTCACTCAAGTGACAAGTCAGAATAACCTCCTTCACCCCAGGATGAGTGGCTGAACCGTGGTTGTTCACTCCCAACATCCTCCCTTACCAGTTCCTACAGGCATCAGTGCTGTTAGATGAGCTTAGGTCACCTGTGTCATTGTCAGGGCTTTATCATTCTAAGCAATGGTGTAGACATATTTACTACCATTTTGCACATTTTACTGAATAAATGCTGTTGTTGGTACTCTGAACTGGCTGTTTTTGGAATATCTTTCTGCAGGTAGGTAATTCTTGTTCCACACATCTAATTCACACACCACTATATGTTACTTTCATATGAGTTTGCAGAATAGCAGCAACATATTTTTCACAATCTGAGGCACAGAGTTTATAGTTCTGTAATACTAAGCTAGACACAAGAGAAACTTCATGTCAGACTTTTTGCTAGGAGTGGGGAGTCTGCTAATGAGTTACGCACGGGCCACACATATCTATATCTTGTTAAAAATCCTCATTTTTTTTGGGGGGGTGGGGATTTTTAAGTAGCATAGACTCTGAAATTGTGCTGATAAATTATTTTTACAAATTAACAAGTCGTAGTTTTGGCCTATTATAGTCAAAGTTGCATACAGAAATAAAAACTTGAAATATATTGTGGTTTTCACTAGAATGAAAAAAGAACCTTTGCAAATAACATTGCTAAGTGGATGTTTACTCGTCCAGGATGTTCAGCTAGTATAAGTGATGGTTAAGAAGAAGAAGAATTGTTAGTAACTAGAAAAAAATGCTTTACCGTGGAACATTTTTTGTTTATCCTTAGAATCTGCTCATTGGTTCCCCATGCCTGCAGTCAACTGATCTATTTACTCCTTCACTCCTTCAGTAGTGGGAAATCTCTCCAGTTCATTTATACCCAATGGAGGCAAGAGCTGGGTGTTAAAGACTGGGCAAATCTGCTGATTCTATGGACTGTTCTATCTCCACCTCTTGGTAGCCGTTGCTTTCCATAGTTTCTGCTCTCTCAGGAGGTGTAGGTACACTACTACACATAGCTTAATAGGTTTGTAGGTAAGTAGCAGGCTTGCTGCTCTTGCAGGCAATTTTAATCCTAGCTAATGTCCCTTTTTGTGCTTGAAATAACCTACTCTGTTTAATTATAGACTAACCTTAGCCGTCCCATGGTTGATAATTATATATTACCCCTAATGATACTAACTGGGCAACCTCCTGATTAAGTGACTCAGCACCCTGCATAGTGGGCATGCTATACTCTTTACTGTGGTGATACATGTGCACTCCTGCAGATGTTACCAGTTTAGTGAGCCAAGTTGCCTGCCTATACACAGGATGGGCGAGCTGGCATTATTCACATACCGCAGTCCTTCTCTACTCGCTAGATTATACACCTATATTGCAAGTCTAACAGTGCTTCCATGGGGTGCAGTCAAGGGTTTTTCCCATGTGCTATGGGGCTGAGTTTGGCAAAGCATATTTTGTTTGCAGTAGTGCTGAAATGGTATTTTGGTTGAATCAAATGTTAACTTTGGTGAAACTGCAAGAAAGAACTTTGCAAATATTTCTGGGAGAAGCATTATCAGACAGACATTCGTGTGTGTGTGTGTGTGTGTGTGTGTGTGTGTGTGTGTGTGTGTGTGTGTGTGTGTGTGTGTGTGTGTGTGTGAGTGTGTGCACATGTAACCAGACTGAAAAATAATATTTTTTTCTTTTTTGAGTTGTTTTAGTATTCTTTGAAATTTCTTGTTGAAAAAAGGTAAGGTTGATAGGTTAATTAGATCAAATGTTTTGCAGTGAAGTGTGGACATGATTCTTTTTTATATACCCATTATATATAAGTATCCACAGACACACACACACACACACACACACATATGCATACCCTATATCTCCTCCTACCTTATTGTCTTGAACAACGTATATCCCAATATTTCCATGTTGCATCCTTGTTTGTTATGGTCCAATATGTCTGTTATCAATATCCTAGTCTCACTCTCGACTGTCATTAATTTCATCTTGGCCATGTCTCTTCATTGTTTTTTCCTACTGTTGAAAACTACCCTAGCTCTATTCCCCACCTTCCACTTTCTTGCTCTCTCACCACCTCTCATAATCATTTCTACCATTACAACTAGCCGTGAGTTTCATTCCACTATTTTTCCAGTGATCCTTCCTATATTCTTCTTCATATATCTTTTTCCTGAGTACATTTTAAATTTTATCAGTCTGCAAAGCACAGTAGATGAAGAATTGCCACTGTGCATATGTTCTGTGAAGCAGCAATCTGATAGTCCTCCAGATTGAAATTATAATGTCCTTTGCCATATAAGAAGCTGTTATTAACGTTTCAAATGATCAGAAGTGAAGCAGCCCATGGAAAGATCTAGTTTTTATCCAAATATGTAAGTTTTGCACTTTGAGAACTAAGAGAAAAGACATGCAGTAGTCTAAGTAAGCAGACAGTGTATTGCCACAGTCTGTTACTCCATATAATGCTTGCTGTAACAGGAAATTAATTAAATACAGATTAGATATGTAATGTCCACATGCAGTGCAAACATCATAGACTTCATACGAGATAACTTTTGCAATTGAAATTGCCTTGTCATCACTTCTCATGGTATACAAACTGTAATATGAACAGTTTTCCTTTGAATTTGTTAGATTTAGCTTCTGTATACTTTCCTGCATATCATCTCCATCAGCACTCCACTCACTGAGTGCAGCATACTTAAGTTTATCTCTCTGACCACTGTTTACGATAACAAATCCTCAATACTGTTTCTAAGCATGCAGCAGCAACATTTCCTTTGTTGCGTGAGATTTCACCCTTTTTATATATGTAAGACTGTGGAGCTGATATATATATAAATTCAGAGGTGCAGCTTGTCCCATTTAGGGGATGTAAGAGTTCTTAATCCCAAATAACACCAAACTATTTAATTTTATTTAGTGAGAGGGATGAATCCTGGCCAGGGTAACTTGCATCTTGAGTCCTCATTAAATTAATCATTGTCCATTCTCAGATTAAGCCTCAAATTTATATCTGCAAAGTTTTCCTCAAGTATATATATATATATATATATATATATATATATATATATATATATATATATATATATTTTAATAAAATGTTTACTTTTTAATATAGTTGACTTGTGTTGCCTTGCTCTTCAGAATGTACATGGCAAAGGAAAGTTCATCTCATGCAGAGTGAGATGAGAAAGAGGTTTCTATAATCATAGACAAATGACCTTTTTTTTATTACACTAAGTAACATATATTTTGTTTAATTCATATAACCAACGATTCGTACAGCAGTCAGGGCATTTTTAATTAACTTAAAATGGCAAGCTGGCTACTGTCATATAGCTTTTATTTTGTTTTTAAGGCTAAATGAAATGAAAGAAAAGGACATTAAGAAGCATAATCCATTAAATGTTACAAGACCTAATTAAAGTCAATGGGGAGCGGGAAGGAACATAGTACTTCCAAAGCTTTAGTTTCTCCCCGGGCCTCCGCTGAAAACAGGCTCTGTGGAACCTAGTCGGATATTCCCGGTCAACTAATGATAAATAAATGAATAAAAAAAATAAAATAAAAAAAGTACTTTCCTTGGTTTTACTGGAAAAGCTCACCCAGACTCTGCTACAGCTTGCTGTGAGGGAAAGGTTAGTTTGCTTTTGATTTCTTGTATTTTACATTACTTTATTGCCTTTTTCTATTTTGTATACTGTGATTTGTTTTCTTTACACTTTGTTTTTCTTGTATTCTGCTTTTAATTGCATATTAAAACTTGAAAAGAGACCACAGCTGTATCTCTTCTGAGTCAGACAAAACTTTTTCCCACTTTCGCACCCTGTTACTATTGTGTTCTTAAACACCATTGTCTTTCAAGTTGACTGCCCCTTATGTTAATTTGACCATATATCTCCTTCCCTCTCTCCTTTCACTGGCTGGTGTGAGTAAGCACAAAATTATAATTTTGTGAAATCACTCCACTTCAACTATTTAAATGTATTGACCACTCCTTTTGTATTCCAAAGTAACAGAATACAAAAGTGCCGCCCCCTTTCAATCTATCTTGCTCTTTTAAAAACAGTGGCTCTTCACTTAGACACCTAACACTTAAGTTACCCACTTTCATATCTAACTGCTTAGTATATACTGCAGTGTTTAGGATAAACTATGTTTTTCATCTTACTTTTAAACATTTATTGTAAGACCACCAATTATTGGTGAGTCCACATTCTGCCTCTCTGTAGTCATCTTGGGATTAGTGCTTCTGTTTTCTCCTAGTGAGAGAAGGGGCACAGGGACATTATTTCCTGGAGACTGCTGATCACCAGAAAACTTAATAATTGCCTTATAGCTGACAGCTTGGAATCTGTGCATATATTCTGATCTGGTGAGACAAGGAGCAGACTGTATTGATTCCTGAATGTTTCTGGTTGGAGAGTTTCCTGACTGGTATGGTTGCTGTTCAAGGCATCTACCAAAAAAAGGCTACAAGCCTAAAGGTCCTTGCATCATCTAGGACAGGACTGTGGATCACCAAACAGACTGTGGCCTGCTTCTCTTCTTAGTATTGGTGCTAACATTTTGCTTCTGGTGAGAGAAGAAGCAAAGAAGCATTGTATCCCAACAGAGTGAAGCTATGGTGAGACCAGCATTAGTAGTAGCCAGGCAGTAGCCATTCATGCGATTCCCCTCTTTTCATGATTCTTGATAAGCTAATTCTTTGTTTTCAGTAAGTACTACTTGATTTGTTTCTAACTTCAGAATATCTGCCTAAATACTTCATCCTTAAATTTTCAGGTTCTATATATTAGTTTCCCCTCAAGTGTTCGGCAGTGCTCTGTACAGACTCAGACACCATGAGTGACATTTTTCCTGTAAAAGCACATTTGAAATTTCTCCAATACCTAGCTGCACACAGGAGAACTAGTTTGTAGTGACAAGCACTGTCCACATAGTTGCAACCCGGATACTCCTGACAGTGATTGATATTCTCACTCCAACTGTCTAATCAATAAAAGAGGGTGTGTTGCCATGGATATGAACTTTCCTACTGTCTCCGTTACCAGCTTGGTGGATATGGGCATCCTGAGGCAATGTAGAAATTGCCTCATGTTTACTGACAACCAGTTAATTCTCAAACAAACTGATATGGTATGTGACAGTTGTATTTACACAATGTCATTGAAGGAAAGCTCTCACATAAAAGTGCTCCTAATGTCAATAAGGTTGCCAGTAGTACACACACTGCACCCATCACACACAATTCAAAGCAGACATATTGATCCACATATGCTGAGGCACTTAGATGGAACCTTTCTAAACCACAAAGATCTCCTAGATGAAGTACACATAACTAATACCCTCAGCAGCCCCAAATGCGCTCTTTCAAAACAACACCCACATCAACACATAAAGCTACATCTCATGGAGCCTCTACCTCTAAGCCCATAAGGCAAGCCACTGCACCAATTCAACATTCTAGCAATTGGAGACTCTATCATGAGACACACTGATGTCCCTTTCACCAGGCTGAGTAAAGAGAAAGATATGGTCAGTTGCTTATCAAGGGCTAGTATCTGCCACATTACACATGCACTCAGGTAACTGGACCACAATTACCAGTAGAATTCAGTCATAGTCCATGTGGGAGAAAATGACCTGAGACATACCTCTCTAGACTATATGAAGAGAGACCTCATGGACCTCTTGAAATGTGTGTCTCAGGCTGGTATGAAACTAGCATTGAGCAGCATTTTACCTTCTCCAAGGATGATGCCACAATACAAACAAAAGATGATTGACTTTAATAATTGTCGTAATTTCTCGTGTCAATCTAAGGGGGTGCAATATTTGTCAGCATGGAAGGAGATGGTCAACAGACCATGCTGCTTTGCCAGGAATGGCTTGCACCTCTCCCCTCAAGGCTTTCGAATATTAGCTTAAACACTGTCTTCCCCATAGTGCCTTTTTTAGGCAATGCCAAACTGAAAGTACTTCCAATATAGCAAATCAAAACCAAGAAAATATAAAGGTATTACTGCTCAATGCTAGGAGTCTAAACAAAAAAAACTCCACTCCCTAGAAGCTCTCTTTACTTTAGAGAATGCTGATGTCTTTTCAGTCATTGAGACATGGTTTAAAGCTGCAGAGAGCATACAAACAATGTAAGGTTCACCACAAAACTGGAGCCATATCAATGTACTTTAATTTAGCGCTTTTGTCTTGACCATGCAAAAAGACTTCTGAATGAAGTAGTTCCAGTTTTGTGGTTATTCTTTCTTATTTACTGGTTGGTGTGTTTCGTTTGTATTCCCAACAATGTAAGGTTATAATGCCTTCCACACATCTAGGCCAGCTACTTCACAGGCAGGGAATAAAGGTGGAGGTATCTCTATTTACATAAAAAAATAAATTTACTTCAAAGCTGTTCAAACAGTACAATGCACTTGAGCTGCTCCATGTCCAAATCACCATAGGTAAAATCCAATACCACGTCTTGTAAGCTATAGGTCCCCCTCTATGACCCAGGAAATCCATACTATGTATTTAATCTTATTAGAAACACTAAGAATCCAACCCAATACCATATTCATGGGTGACTTTAATTACCCTAGTATTAACTGGGAATCTTATATGACACCAAACATACATGCACAGAGATTCCTGGATTTTGTAAACACAAACTCCCTGAAGCACATAGTCAATACACCGACCAAGGGTGCAACAGTACTAGATCTGGTCCTCACTGATATGGGAGACTGTTGCACACTCCCTACTGCAATGCCTTCCCTAGTAAGGTCAGACCACAAAATGGCTTCCTTTGAAGTAAAAATAAAATCTGGGCCCACAGCTAAACCTGGAATATTCATGAACTATTCTAAGGCTAATCTCCTGCTATTAAGTGAGAAGCTGAAAACATTGCAAGCCCCCATAAACACTGAGAACACTTTTGCCTATGCAGAACTTTTCACAGAAACCCTGTACAAGCATGTTAATAGCTGCATAGAGGCAGCTGTACCCATCATGAAGAAGTGCAGAACTAACTCAAAAAACAAGCCTCCCTGGTGGAATCACAAAATCAATTGGCTGTATAACAGGATGAAGAATATTATGGCAAAAATTAGGAGGAGCAGCACCCAGCAGGATAAAAGTACTCTCATCAAAGTAAACAAACAACTCAGAACAAATAAAGTCTACCAAAGCCAAATTTTGAGGTAAGTTTAGCCTCCCAGGCCAAGGACAACTACAAAGCATTCTTTAGCTATGTCCACAACATCAAAGGCAATACACAATTGTCTGCTGAGTGCATTGTAAATGGAGTAATTTATAGTGAGACAGAAGATATAGCAAACCTCCTGGCTGATAAATTCAGCTCCAGCTTTACCCCTCTCTCCCCCTCAACCTTCCCTCAGGAAATATCATCAAATATAACTTCCCCTGCTATCACTAGGGAACATGTCCTTAATGCTCTCTCTAAGAGCAAGAAGAATGTCTCAGTTGGCCCGAACAATATCTCAGGATGCCTTCTAAATAGCATGAAACATGACCTATCAGGGCCTCTGGAATTATTATTTAACTGTAGCTTCCAAACAGGCTTTGTGCCTCATGATGAAGAAAGACAACAGTCATCCTTCTGCACAAATGTGGGCCATCTACATACCCTGGAAACTACAGACCCATAAGTCTCACTAGTCTTATAAAAGCCATGGAAATAATTATCATAGAGATGATCAATAGAAATATAGTAAACCTCCAGACACTGGATCCAACCCAGTTTGGTTTCATCAAGGCCAGATCATGCCTAAAGCAATGGATGAGGGAAAAATCATTCACACTGCCTACCTTGACTTGGCCAAGGCATTTTACACAATATCCCCCTCAGGCATTGTTGACAAACTCAAGAGGTTAGGTACCAACCCATAAGTCACCCAGTGGATAGCCAACTGGCTCACAGATGGGACCCAGGAAGTTTGAATTGGGGAGTCCACCTCTACAAAGAGGCCAGTCACAAGAAGAGTCCCTCAGGGATCAGTCCTTGAACCGCTTGTTTTTGGCATTTATTTCTCAGAAGTGAAGGCCAATGTCAGCGGTCTCCAGCTGACTAAATTTGCAGATGATTGCAAATTAGGAGCTGTCGTTGAATCTCACACTGACACAAATGTTCTCTAGGAGGGGCTGACACAGACAAACAACTGGTGTCAAAACCATGGACTAAAACTCAATGCCAAGAAATGAATACTACTGTCCTTTGGGAAGTCATCCATTCCTGGTAACTATCATATTGATAACACACCCCTTAGAGTTTTAGTCAGGTACTTAGGAACACACATAGATAGTAATTTAGCCTTTGATCATCATGTGTTTGCAGTGGTGAGGATATCATTCTATGTTGCATAATGTATAAACAAAGGTAAGGCATCTAAGTCCAAGTAATTCTTTGTTCCATTGTATTCAGCATTTATCAGACCTGACATTGAGTACAATGCTCACTTTAGTATATATCTAACCAGGCATATCCAACAACTGGAATGTCCACATAGGTTTCTCACTAAAAGAATACAGGGAGTAAGTAATATGTCCTATGCAGACCTCCTCAAGGCCCTATCTCTGTATTCTGTCTCCTAGGCATTTGATGGGAGATCTATGCCTGGCATACAGGACATTGTCAGACCCATACTGATGGACTTCCTGCATATGCACAAAACAAACAGCACCAGAATTACCCATTCTATAGCTGTAAATCTTACCTGTGATATAAATAGGACCTGCTGGAGAGAAAGGTATGTATTCCAAAGACTACTCCATAATGCTAATGCTAATGCATTTTATCAGGTAAGAAAGCTGTACCATTAGGGTACCTTTTCAGTCATGATACAGTTGTAAAAAATGAAAATGTTATGTATGTCATCGATATAATACAATAACAAAGGATAAAGAAAATAATGAAATAGTACTATACAGTTTGTAGAAACATAAAGCTATAAGCATCCATCTAGCCACCTCAACCCCTTTCCCATTTTGCACATGGGGTCAGGGTGTCACTTCAGCAGTGACAGTCATCTTGAGCCAAGGTTTACACCACTGGGTGACTAGCCCTGCTGCAGTACTTCATTCGTACCACTCACTAGCACACACACTCTCAACTACAGCTTACTTAGAGTGTCCACTCTATCTGCTGCATGTCTTTGGAATGTGAGAGGAAACCAGAGCACCCAGAGGAAACCTATATGACCACAGGGAGGACATGCAGACTCCACGCAGAAGGCACCCCGGTGTAAAGCTATATGTATGACAATACTTTATTGCATATCTTCTGGAAATAATGAGGTTATTAATATAAATGACAAACAGCAGCATTCCAAAGATGGTCTCTTGTGTAACAACAAACAGTACTGGATAGAGACAGGCCCTTGTGTTTGAGAGGATAGTTTTAAAGAGTCTGCAATACAGGTGATAAGACATATGGTTTAAACTAGTGGAATTAGGCCACAAAAGGAAAAATCTTTGATGAGTAAGGAGTGATCCACAAGCACTTACATCTTAGAGAGGCTAATTAAAATTGTACATGTGAGATAAGTCAAAGAGAGAAGAAATGGATTGCTGTCATGCTCTTTTCTAATGTCATGCTGGTGGCTACTGAGAAAAACCTAGGCATTCATATAATCATGATGTTTTGTGTTTGCAGCCTAAACAACCAAGCTGAAAACTATGACAACCCCAAATCTTTCAGGGCATCTATAATCCTCATTGAAAACTATTAACATTATTATTATAATTAACATTTTCTCTATCCCCAAAGCATCTCAAACATTAGCCCTGGCTCGTTCCAGATTATTTTCCCCAAGTCAAAATTATTTTATTTACTCATTTATTTATTTCTTTTGTTTACTGAAAAAGTCCAACAGAGTACAAAACCCATTTTCTGCAGAGGCACGGGGAGAAAAGCTACAGGAAAAATACAGTATTAATTATTGGCTTATATGTGCAGCGGTAGCATTGTTGCCTCACAGCAATAGGTTCTCCCATTCGATTCTCAGCTGGAGAAAAGTGCAGGAAGTACCTTCTATGTGGAGTCTGCATGTCCTCCACGTGGTTGGGTGGCATTCGAAAGATATGCATAAATGGGCGTGCCTTTGTTGAAGGTTGGACGTCGAGCTGGCACCTCGGCATTCGTGAAAATCTACAGCCAATCATTAGCGGACCTGAGTTCCACTGTGGTGACCCCTAACCGGCAAAAGCCGAAAGACAAACAACAACAATGACATGTACAATAGATAAAAAAGTTCAAGTATTACAATAAAATCAATATATTTTAAGTAGAAAATAATACAGAAGAATATAAAAGTCACTTAACTGGTCATATCTTTGTTATCTTTTCAGCTGTTTTAGTTCAAGAATTTAAATCAATTTTAGACCAACATTTAGAGGAATTTCAATGAGAGGTACAAAAACCAGAGTAAGCTGTAAAAAACAGGAAGAAGGAAATAAACAAAGGAGATTAATGTAAGGTCATATGGAGAGAGGTGGATACAACTTTAAAAATCGTAGGTGGGAAGTTATTGACAAGTACGCTGAAATGTAATGAGTTTTGTGTGTGTGTGTGTGTGTGTGTGTGTGTGTGTGTGTGTGTGTGTGTGTGTGTGCATGCACGCGTGTGTGTGTGTGTGTGTGTGTGTGTGTGTGTGTGTGCATGCACACGTGTGTATGCATGTGTGGTGTGTGTGTGTGTGTGTGTGTGTGTGTGTGTGTGTGTGTGTGTGTGTGTGTGTGTTTGCATGTGTGTCTACCTCAAGGCCTATGAGTGTATCTGTATAGGTTATCTTTTAAATGCTTAGTCCTATATCACTTGATTTGTGTTTGAGAGTTTGCTCAAGCATTAATTGATACTTTGTTTGCCAGTGTCTATTCCCCTTCAGTGTGCTGTAGCAGTGTATATGTTTGCCATCCAGTATTCAATAATTAGTCTGAAACTGCAACATCATGGATAAAAAATGGACCTCCATGTATTTATTCACCATTGCTGTTGTTGTTATTATTATTTTGTAATAACTCTTTCTCTGCATTGCAGGCTTGCCAGTCTGAGAATAACAAACTGTGTGGTGTGGCAGCCCTTGTTTTGGGTTACTGTGTGCTTATGCAGGCTGTTTTCCCTTAAAGTGGTGACTACAGAATCTGAGCAGTTGTGGGAGTAGTTTTATACATTACGGGCCAGGCAATTAAGAGGTTTCAACTTTGAGTTATCATAGAGGAACTATATACAGGCATGCTGACTTGTGCATGCCTGTTTGTGGCTCTGCTGAATCCAAAGGATTATGACCTAGATGTGAACCTTCACAGTGCAGAAGTTGCAGGGTTTTCATGTTCTGTAATTTGACAGCATAAACCACATATGTTGTAAATTGTAAAATTACATAATACTTTCATCAAGGCACAAACATAATGAGATCCAGGTCCTCTGCAAGCAAAAGATGAGCTTCCTTTTCCTTCTTTCTGACAGCCTTAATGAGGCTAATTCATTGTACCAATTGTTCTCATTTTACCACATCCCAAGAATATTGTGCAGTATTTTAAACTGCGCACTGTCTTCTGAATGGTCAAAAGGAAAGCAGAGGACACACTTCAGTATTCAGGGCGATTTATGGTTATTCACTGTCTGTAAGCAAATAAGCAAAAAACTTGAATCTAAAATGAAATAATACATGTAACTATAATTTATGCTAAGTGAAAAAAAAATCTTTCATAGAACCTGTTATTAGGGATATCATATATGTGTGGCATTATAAGTACATACAGTGATAAAAGTATATTCTCTCTTGAATATTTTGCCCTGCATGTTGACATAAAGAAGTTGATATGATGGCTCTGTGAGTATTACTGGAAACCATTTTTACTGCTGATGAAGCTTCTTGAGGTCAGCCATCACAGTGGCAAGGGGATTAAGTATGATGAATGACAGTTTTTACAATAACATGAGACTGGCAGTAAAGCTTTGCAAAGACTATATCTTGACAGAAACTATTTGACCAGATTCTCGAAGGTTACCAACAGTAATTGCAGAGCCAGGCTGGTGTCCCAGAAGACCACAGACATTTGGAATGGAACAATCTGTGCATTTACCCCAGAAAAAAAGTCAGAAGTTCTGTAGCCTGAATATTTTACATCACAATAAATAAAAGCAAAAGGACTGTGCTATTATTTTATTATCAAGTATGTATCTTGTAAAATGTAGTTATAAAATCACCCTGATATCATATTGAATTAAGTCTGAGTACCTTGATAGCACTCTGTAAATATGATACGTCATTCATTCACTTCAGATTTCTGTGGCATCTTTACTGCATGTGTTTGACAGCCTGCCTTCAGTATATACTCCTAGCTATGAAAATATTGACTTAAGAAATGTTAAAAATTATTCATTATTCAGAAGTACAGATGAAAACTGATTGTTAGAGTATCAACTTATGTGTTTCCTATAATTTACATTTTTTAATACTCCCAAAGACTGTGGTTATAAGCAGTCTTTCAAAGAAAAAATCTGATTAATAGACATCAAACCTGCTAATCCTAAAGAATTCTGATCCTTGTTAAACATTGCAGATGGGTTACAGTATAATTCATTTTTTAAGCAATAATATATAGTCACAGTTAATCTTTTAGAGTATACTTTGTCAGAATGGCTGTAATAGGGCAACATTTACTTTACCTCTTCATCTCTATTACTGATGCTAATAATTTATTTGCCTGCCATATACTATAGAAGAACTTCATCAGTTCTTGCTTCCAGTATTACACTACTGAGGCATGACTTTGAGATATTTTACATAATATGTTTAGAAAAAGTGTGGATATTTTTTAGTTTTACTTTTACTTTAGTACTGCTTTTGACCACTGAGCTCCCCCCTCCTAGTCACTTTGTTGAGCTATTTATTCTTCTTGGGCAAGAGGCCTATAGCAAATTCATTCCACATTCCGCATGGGAATATCTCCCAACTGTCCAGATTTTAATAGAATGCCCCCCTAATTTTTGCTTCTTATTTTTGGTTTGCTCCTCATAAAAATATTACTTTTCTGGCAAGTCATTAAGAGCCAACATTTAGAGTTTGAGATTTCATATCCTTCAAAAAATGAATGCTAATACAAAATCTGTTATTCTAGAAATGTACTAAGTTTAGAAGAGCAATATTCTAAAATCCATCCCCAATTTTACACCTTTACTTTGCTGGGGGGTATAGTCGAGCATTAGTGGTGTCATTATCTACAAAGAAGCACAGAGATTTTGATTTAAGCTGTAGCTTTCCCCTTCATATGGTCATTTGTATCTAAGGGGGTGGCATGCATTGGGCCTTTGTAATGCCCTGCCACACCTCCAGTGATGTAATCAATTGTCACAGTCCTCCTTGAAGAAAGGGATTTTTCCAAGTAGAATGCATTTTTGAGCATATGCCACTCTCGTCCCCCAAAAGAGTCAAGCAGACACCTCATCATTCTTCTTCTTCTTCCCTACATATGCACCAACAACCGCCTGAGCTGTTAAATGAACTCAGATCACCTGGGTCACGTTCAAGCTTTTAATATTCTATGCCATCAGAGCTGATGGAAAAGTTTTAGGGAGTTCACATATGAAAATGATCAAATCTGCACAATGGAGTAAATGTTTCAAGTCATTTTTTTTTTCATCAAAGAAGGAAATTGTTATAATAATAATAATAATAATAATAATAATAATAATAATAATTATTATTATTATTATCACTGTTGCTGTTTCCAAATGGCAGGGCCTTATAGAGTAGCCTTCCTACAAGTTTTGTTCAGCCTGACCGTGCTGAAGTATTCAGAAAGGACTGTGAACATAAAAAGATTGAGGAAAAAAGGTGTTCATCAGTATTGTTGCTGCTGCTGTTGTCTTGTCATTCTGAGTACTGACCTTATTATGTGACACTATTGAAAAAGCATAAGTCTTAAACACAAACATTTGCTTATTGTTCTCTGATATCAATTATACATAGTTGTGCCACCACACATGTCATATCATTATTCAGTTTAATTTACACCAGTTACTTTAAATCAGATCACCCCCCTGAACGCTTTCTATCCCAGGATGCATCAGTTAGCATTTTATCGCATTAACATATAATCAGTCTTGTAAAACCTGATAAAGCAGATTGGCATACTAAAGTGTACTCATAAAAAATAAGGATCTGTAGGCCTGAAAAATTTGCATATATGTGATTACAGGTAAGAACAAACTGTAGGTTATTTGTTAGGGTCTATATCAGTTCATCGCAATGCAATTCGAACCTCATTCAGCGAAAATCATTTCAGTGATTTGTTGAATTTACTGAGGGCAAGTAAATACTTACCCTACAGGACAACTTTTCCCTTTTCTCCACTGTAGTGTGATCTCAGAATTGGTATATGTGGTTGTGTGTTTGTGTGGGTGGTGAAGCTCCCCACTTGGGTGGGATTGATTTGTATAGCAGTCGGTCCATTGTGGTGTAGGCCGAGTATTATGTGAATTGTGGTTACTGACTGGCTTTGGTTTTATTTTTATCCCAAATTATGACATATGTAGTTCACTCAAATAAGAATATGCAATTTTAGAAGTTAGTTTGCCTGGGAGAAGCATATTTCATTGTACCACTAATCATTGAATCATAAATTAGAAAATACAATACATCAAATTTCGATCCATAGAATCACTTGAGATGGTAGAAATGGGATAAGAGTCGAAGTTAGCTCCCTGATGCACTCCTGTTCATGCTTATCCTTGAGGTTTCAATACATCAGGATATGATGTGTTACATTCCTTGTGTTGGTTTTTGATGTACAAGCGACTTGTTGATTTTCTGTGAATTGATATAGACAAATTTTACTTTGCATGAAAACATATCCTTTTTATGACATTTATAGTGACACATATGATACTTTTCTTGCGTTTAGAAGTAGTCATTGAGGAATTAATAAAAAATGGTTATTAAAAGGCATGGAACATATTTTTAATTTTAAGATTCACTCAACAGTTTTATTCACATGCAGAAATTCAAAACTGATTCCTTGTGAAGAAACAAGAAGCCTCCATTACTTTTCAAATATAAAGTCATCTCTTTTATTACTTATAAACTCACTATTTAATGTAATCTGTTGGAACACACGATCCATAATACCTTAATAAGAATTGTGGTGTTTGATTTTTTTAATTTATTCATAAGCATAAAATGATTGCTATTTAAAATTCTAATAAAATTAGCATTGATTATTCATAGGAAAATCATGACTATGAGTAAAAGTTCTTTATTACCAAACTGCAGTTAGGTTTTTCTTTCTTTTTTACTCATGTTTATAGTAGTTCATGTTTATTAAAGAAGTATTACAGTTTTGTTGATAACTGTCCTTTTGGAATTATAAAAATCACAAAAGCCAGAGGAGAATTATCCAAAAAGTAGAGAGAATAATTGATGGAGAACAGGACTCAGATAAGAATCCATGACTAGAGTTCAGCAGCCACAAAAAAATATATACTTAAAAAAATCAGAGGTTGTGAAAGTATAAACAGTTCCAACTACACATTCTATTACATCTTCACTGATGCTGCATTTAAGTGAAATAATCTTTCATAAAAACACATACTTCAAAATATATGCATAGAGGGCAGCTCAGAGGCAAACTGTCATTAGCCGTGCTACCTTACAGCACTTTGCTCTTTCAATATAGTTTCCCTGCTGGGGACCTGGGCTATGTTCTTTGCTGAGTCTCCATGTTTTACTGTAGCTGAATTGGTAATGCACCAAACTGCCCATAGATTTGAATGTCATAAGAGTGTGTGTGTGTGTGTGTGTGTGTGTGTGTGTGTGTGTGTGTGTGTGTGTGTGTGTGTGTGTGTGTGTGAGTGCATGATCGTGTGCATGTTTTTCCAGTGGTTGGAAGGTTGGCATAATGGTTAAGGTGTTTACGTTGCAGACACAAGGTGCAGGGTTTATTTCTCACATGGGGTAATTGGCTAGGCTTAAAATGGCCCATAAGAGCAGTTAGCTAGCAGTAATCAATGAACCTGCAATCATCTACTGCCCAGAATTATTAGCTTGTGTCCAATGACTAACAGTAGGGCTCTGGCTCGAGCATAACCCTGAAATGGACTTAGTGAGTAATCTTTAACACTTTTTATTTGGTATGTTGGGATAAAAGCTTCTACCATAAAGCAGTATTGCACTGCGCTGCTGATACCATACTCCTCTGTGTATACATTTCACATATTTAGGGCTGAGGCCACAGCATTTTCCTTCTAATGCAGGGGGCTATTCTTCAAAAACAGCTTTATATCAGTGAAGGGAAGGAGTCCACAGCATCTTCAGTACTATTTAGGGGAGATAGGAGTTATATTTGAATTGATTAATCTATTTTTATTACACCCTCAGAGTGATGTATCAGTAATTATCATGCAGTGGGTATTACAAATCTGTCTCTGCCTCACTACCCATAACTACCATCATCCCCTGGCCTTGGCTCAGGTCTACACCAGAGGTAAGATGCAAGGGTGCTGCAGCACATTCAGTAGATCGTCTCCCTGCGAGATGCATTCAGGAAGAACTTTATCATTTCTCTCCTGGGACTGTATAGACTTTTCCACTACACATTACTTATTTATTTATTTACTTATGTGTGTATGTATTCATATATGCTTACCATGGTAGTGCATACTGATCAGTACTGACAATTTAAGGTTCAGCCTAGGTGAAACACAAAATATTTTACAAATAAAAAGGCAGAAATGCAACCAGTGACACAGTAATTCAGAATAGCTGCACAGAAATGTGTACAGTAAATAAACAGAGTGCAATATTTACATTAATTTGTAAAATAGTTCAACCTTCAGTAATTCTATGAAAGAAGAATAAATGTGAAAAGGCAATAGGGTTAGTGTGTTAATAGTGTGTTATGGGGTATGTCCTGTGCTGAAGCAGGACCATTTGGCTTAGATAAAGTGCAGCTTTTTGAGTTGTATTTTGTATTTGGAGTAAGTGAAAATTTCCATTACATAGATGGGGAGAGCTTGCCAAAGAGTTTGTGCCTGAGAAGAAAATGCATGTGTAGTGCTGTGGAGTTTGGTTATAGCAATAATGAGAGCTGGTATGGCTTATGAGTCTTAGGGTGTAGAAGCATTTCTTTTTTTGTTTCATGAAGTTTATCTGCAAGGGGTATGAGTATCTGGAGATGGATTAGTTTTTAGAGTTAGGATTCTAACTGCAAGTTAGGTCTTTGTTTTATGGGTAGCCATTTGGCTTTTACTAGGGCGATGCAGTGATGATTACAGAGGGGTTAGTTTGTAATGAATCAGCAGATGTGTTTGGAGATTGCCTAGAGTGTAGTGCTGTTTTCCTTGGAGGTAGGTGTGAAAATGGGTAGTCTATATTCTAGCTTTGAGAAGAGGGGATATTTGTTATTGAAACTGCAATGGTCTGGCTATGGTCATAGTCAGCATTTTGTCCTTCTAAGTAGCGAGTCCTACTAATGATTAAGTGGGTAACTGCAGAAAGAAGAAATGAATTAAATGAATTAATTAAAATATGCAGAGGTGTATGCTGCACACAGTCACAGAGGTACTACTGAAAGAACACCTCACCAGCAAATGGCTCTGCTCCTGTACTAACCCTGAATGACCTTTTCATTCCTCTCCTAGCTCCATTTCACTCTCTTTCTCTCACATTAGCCCTTATGAATTTCTCCAATAGCTTTTCACCCTCTCTCTGCTTTCTTACTTCTGTCCCACCAACTGTGCTCTTCCTAGATTCCTTCCACCCTCTTTCTCTCTCTATCACCAACAACCTTACTCAGTTTACTACACGTGCTCTACAGTACCATTTCTAGTCTATTACTGGACTCCACTGCAGTACTACTATATAGCTCATATTGTATCAACCTTGTCTCACACTGCCAGTTTTCCCATTACTATCATTTTCATATTGCATGTCTCCTCTATTCTGTACCACTAGCACTGTTTACTAGCAAACACCTTGTTACCTACCTGCTACACCCAAAGAGGGTTCATTCCCTGTTTACTTGAACTTTTTTGCTACTCATCAAAACACTAACTTTGCCTTCTAAGTTGTAACTCTAAAAAATTCCAAAACAATCTGCCCTCACAAAAAACACAACGGAGCCAACAGCTGTGAGTAAAATCTGTTTCACAGCTGCTTCTGGTACCTCGGCTAAATGCCTTCAAGGAATAACTTAAGCCACCACTACAGTCATTATATTACACTGCTGTTCCAATCACATGATGTATTCGGAATGGATTATTTAACACTGACTGACAAACAAGAAAATAATCAAGCCACTCCCAAAATACTAAACATACACTGTGAAATAAATACCTTATCTACCATATATCTCTAAACATCATATTAATAAATAATACATTTTTAAATATTCCACATTTACATATTCAAATTCACTTCTAAATTCATCCCCTTTAGGTTGCAAAGTACTAAAAATTAAGAATAAATGTACTTACCATCCTGAAGACACTAGTAGTAATATCCCCCCCCGACAAGATATGGTTTTGTCAGAATGCTGAAGAAAAAACTAGCATCATATCCCCCATGAACTTTATAAAAATGTTCAGCAACTGGACTCCAAATTTCTGTTTCTAATATGCTCTAAATGCTCAAGAATTCGACTTTCACCATTCATTTTGTTTGCCCTATATACCATTTTATAGAGGTGCAACCACATCCCACAACATATACCACCCCACAAGAAGTACAAGAAAACTTATTCAAAGAATGGAACATCTTCCCATAGATTTTTTGACTGAAGTATTCCTCATTTTTATACAAATCTTACATCTCCCATAGGGGAAAGACCCAAGTACAGCAGAAACCCTCATAGCCCTTTTAGAATTTAACAATTCCTTCAAATTCAAGAACCTCCCAAAAGAAAAAGCAACTTTAGCTGGAAACAATTCCTTCAACTGCTCATCACAACTACCAACTGGCCATAAAGCATTGACCAACCCATTTAATGTCTGAGAAAAAGGTGAAAATTTAGTCGCAAAAAATATTTCTTCTTTATATACATCTTCCCTCAAACTATTAATAAGGCCAGTACCTCTAAATGTGCATCCACTCATGTCAATGTCATTATCTAACAACTTTTCCCCTAACTTTCCTCAAACTATTCTAAGGGTAACTCCTCACAAACAACCTCTGTTCAACCTTTAGAAGCTTCCCTTCTATCAAACTACTATCTAAGGAATTACTACAAATTCTTTTAAAATCCCCAAAGGGCAACAATTCCATTAAATGCTGAGATGCATAAAAATCATCTGACCATAGTATTTTCTTCACTTCCTGACATAAATCAGCAGCACTCTTAATGTGAGAGGGAACATTCTGCAAATAGTCCTTTAAATGAAAATCAAAATAATTACCCACATTTTGTAAAAAAGAACCCATCCTGCCACAGTAGGTTTCCTCAGGGGGTTCATGAGATTCTTATGCACTTTGAGGATGGCACAGAAAATAGGATCATTCCAGTTCTTGATGTAAAGCTTCCTTACATCACTACCAGAAAAAAAAAAACTTTCACGTTTCTCCAGAATCACCCATAGAAAAGCATTAAACTGTTTTAGAGGGTTACCTGATAACTTGTCATAATCTGCTTCCAACAGTAAATCAAAAAACATTTTATCATATTTTTCTTTAAAAAATAACCCTATTGCCTCCTTTGTCAGCCTAGCTGAAAATCGTGTTAGACTCATTGTTTCTAAGTTCATTCAATGCTTGCCATTCACGTTTAATTAAATTATAACATTTTTTTGAATTCATAAAACAATGAAACTCCACTTCAGCCCTCTTACATAAAACTTTTTCAAAACTTTGAATCACACTGGAACATTTAGAAGGCATAAACATATTAACTTCAGGAATGCTTGGTACAGAATGCTTTCCATATCCTGTGTGAAATTTGCTGCCACCACTCAACTCTCAAACATCACTATTAAATGCATCATTATCCAAAAAAAATCAAAGAATTAACTTTCATGTGTTGACAAATTCAGGAAAGATTCATCGGCATCAATCACATCAGAAGACATTTTTTTTATTCTCAAAAAAAAAAACCTCTGAGATACAGTTTTCTACAAAAACATTTTGATATCAAAAATCACATCCGCTAAAGTCGGATAATAAGTAGGAACAAATTTACTACCTTTACAAAGTAAACTTCTTTTTTTTCAAAACAAAGTAAACTTCTGATTTCATCAGTAATCACTAAATTAGACAAATTATTAATGTCCAATTGTTCCTGTGTCTTATTGCACTTACTTCATAGTCCCAAAAAGCCTGCAGACAATGAACAATAGAATAAAGTTCAACTGCGGCACTCACAAAACCTAATTATCTTCTCTTTCCACCACAGTTTTTCCAACCTCTACCTTTGTCTGGCTGCTGAAAATCTTTTTGTTGCTCTGAATATCCTCAAAGGACAAAATTTTCTTATTCAGCACCATTTCCAATGAGGAAGAAGCTGAAGAATCACATGACAGGAAGGACCTATCACTTGTGACTCTAATCGATAACCGCCCCTGGCAAGGTTTTCTTTACCATTGGAACACTAAGGGCCGGATTTACGAAGGCTTGCATGGAATCTTAGAGTAGAGTAAGACTCCATGCAGCCATCATGTCCGACCAGCGATCCAGGAACAGCCTGCAGGGGCGTGCAAGAGAGCTCCTAAAACGGCTCTTACACGGACAGGGCCGGGTCATGCAAATTACCTCAATTGCATCTGAAAGGCATGCAAATGAGGTAGATTTGCAATTCAGGAAACCCAAACCTGTCCGAGTAAGAGCAGTGTTATTTGTAGAAATGTACTCAATTGACAACTGAGTACCGTTCTGCAAATAGCAAAACGGAGCCGTGACAGTTCCAAATAAAGGTTGCATCCAGTAGAGGAAGCATGCCAATGGCCAAATATACGGCCATTGGCAATGTTTCCTGATGCAATATGAAAATAAAAATAATTAATTTTTATTTTCCGATTTCCGATGTTTAAGTGTAGTGCGGCGCCGTGTAAATGGGCTGCATTCTAAAAACCAGAAAAATAAAAATTTAAACCCACAGATGTGGAATTCATTTAAATTGTTAATTTACAGTGGCAGGCGGAAGACAACATGGCCACCGAGTAGAGGTTGCTAAGGGGGGAAGCACAGTCTAAGAGATGTAAACAAGCATTAGTAGGAAATCCTATGCAAATGAGGATAAGGATAGTAAATCACAGGTTTACATAGCAAATGAGCACAGTCAGTGGAGTGTAGGAGTAGGATAAGGGGAGTAACAGAGTAGAAGATAGGTGACATCACGAGTGGGATATGTATGAAAGAAGGGAAGCTCATTGGAGCAGAGTGGCATGTGTCAGCTGTCATTTACACATCATTGAAAGAGGTGTGTCAACAGGTAGGCTAGGTAAAGTCAAGAAATGGAAGGTGTATGCCATGAATAACACCAAAGTTTCTTGCTGAGTGTGTATGCACGCGTGTGCACGCCTGTAAACCTGAATAAGACAGTGTGCACGCATATAAGCATGAGTACGCACGTTTAAGCTGGAGTAAGCATGTATAAGACAGTTTAAAATGTTGTAAGTGCGTTTGCACTGGTGTGCGCGGTATAACCCGAATAAGCAAGTTTTAGTCCGTGTAAACATGTGTGTGCATGTGTGAGCTGCTGTGAGCGTGTTTGCGCTTGTGTGTGCGATGCTGCCCCGCCCCCCCGAGGAAACAGAAAGGAAATAGGAAGCACAAATAATAGTAGGAAGCTACCGAGGAGTACTAGCAGAGATAGCAGGTGAAAACAATCAGAATCAGGCAATTACACAGGCAGTTCATTAGCCCAGCCCAGCCTAGCACTTAAAACTCTGCAAACAACAGTTCATTATGTTTCTCACAAGAGACACTGCAGTAAGCTAATAGAAGTGAAAACTGAAAAAGCTTTACTGAGACAAAGAAATGTTAGGGGCTGCCATTGCTGTTATAAGGTGACATATGCAACTTGCTGAGGGTGGTGACAATGGAAATGCTGCTGGACAGCCCACAGTGAGGAGACTGAGAAGAGTGTACAGGCCCAGGGTAACCTACCAGGGGCTACATGAGCTGGAGATAGTGGAGTGCTACAGAGTGGACAGAGACCTCCTGCAGCAAATTGTTGAGCTGTGCAGGCCACGTCTCACACACAGAACCAACAGAGGGGAATCCATCACAGTGGAAACCAAGGTATGTGTTGGCCTAAGAATATTAGCAGCAGGTACCTTCCAGAGACCAACTGGTGATATGATGTGGATATCACAGACATCAGCATCTAGGGTACTGCACTAGTTCCTGGATGCCATGTCAGCAGATGTCGGTGATCATGTATATTTCCCCAATTCCCGTGAGGTATTGGCCAGCAATATGTGTCTCTTCCAGCAAATAGCGGAATACCCTGAGGTAGTGGGTGCAATAGACTGCACGCACATACACATCAAAGCATCAGCTGGCGAGAGGGGTAGGGTCTCCTTCAACCGCAAGGGCTTCCCCTCCATCAACTGCCAGGTCATGTGTGATGCCCAGGGCATAATACTGAATGTGTGTGCTGGCTGCCCTGGAAGCTACCATGATTCCCATATCTGGCATCTGATGCAGCTGTACCAGACATTTGCCAGTGGGGACATCCCACATGGTCACCTAGTGGGGGATGCTGGCTATGCACTGGAGCCGTGGCTGATGACACCCATCAGAAACACACACACACCTGAACAGGAATGCAATAATGAGGCACACGCACAAACACGAAATGTAATTGAGCATGTGTTTGGGCTGCTCAAGTCATGGTTCCGGTGCCTGGACACATATGGTGGAGCCTTGCAGTACTCACCAACTACATGTACCCAAATCGTCATGGTATGTGCTATGCTACATAATATGATCCTGCGAAAACAGCTGCAGCAGGACCTGCATGGGCCTGGGCCAAACAGCCCTCCACCATTGCCAAGGTCATCACAGGCAGAGCGTGACTCGGAGGAGGAACAACCTGAGCCTGCCCCAGTAGGCAGAAGGAGGCGTGCCCAGTATGCTTTGGCCTTGGCAAAGAGGCAACGCATAGCACATACACTAGCTCAATAGGAAGTCTGGAAATTATACCTCTCTCTGACTCACACATATAGTAAAAGGGATGCCTAAGTTGACACTACTTGCTGTCAAACATGTGCAGGGAGTGTAGTATGTGCATCCGACATAGGCAGCCCTGCAGCACCACCTGAGGCATGATTGCTATGTGATAAGGCAGTGTTAAACAGCACTTACCACCATGTAGTATATGCAAACAGAATCGCAGACAGCAACTAGTACAACTGCGGTCAATGTCGAGTAATATTGGCCAATGTCCAGCAAAGTTGGTGAATATACAGAAATGTCAGACAAGCCTGGTCTAAGTAGGGCATAGCTGAACAAAAGCCAACATACTCATATTTGCTTAACTGGCCCTTAAGCAGTCTGGTCTGCTCAGTATGAAAATATAAAGCAGTGATGGGCATCAAACCCAGGATACTGTGCACTATAGGTAAAGTACTGAGCCACTAAACCATGACAGTATTGCAGTGGTCAGCCAGTATGAAGGAATGTTGATAAGTCTATGCAAAGTATCTCATGGAAACCCTGCAGGCACAATATAATCCCTGTTGAGTTATGACACAAAGGTGAGTCCTGCAGTAAGAACAGAACTTGACCTCCAACACACACAGTATAAATGTTAATATTGGTCATGTTCACACACATCCACAAATGTAGTGGACTTCAGATCGCAACATACTGAAAGGTTACACTGGGAATGCTCACACACTTGAATAAATGAGATATATGTCAGGCAACAAAACATGGAAAGCCTGAACTGGGCATGCTCACACACTTAGGCCATGTCTGAGTACAGCAGTGGGCCACACATATCTGGCAGTTGCATGTGTTAACCCAGGAACCTCTCACTATCCAGCAATCCACACTGTGCACACAGTTACATGACAACAGACACATATATAATATAGTGGAACCCTGTCATGATCAAACATGTTCTGCAGATACCTAAGTTGTTCATAGAAACTGGGAAAGCAAAGACGATAAAGACCTGCAAACAGTGTCAGCAAGAAATATTGTGCATCCCGAATATAAGCATAGCTACAGAGGTCGATACTAGGCTATCTGCCCTAGGGCATGTACCAGCCTAGCCAGAGTGTGTTTGGCTTTTGCAACCCTGTCAGATTACTACACTGTGCCAGTGAATAGTAGGTCACACAAGATAGCCCATGTACATCTATGCTAGTGTGCCACTGTCTAGCAGGGACACAGAAGATATCCCAGGGATAAACATACGATCAACCATACAGCCGTCAATATGTCCCCTGTAGGTGGTCAGTGGGTGGCTCTGCCTATGTGTAACTGTGATCACAATCCAGAGTGAGTGGAGGCCCTGGGATAAGAATCTGTCCCTCCAGCATGTCCTATTAACATCTGTGCTGAGGTATATGTCCCTGGATTGTGTAGCTTCAAGGGAGTCAGATATCCTGAGGTGGAGCATGTCCAGTAATTCTGGGTTGGGTATTACTGTAAACAACAGGCACACATCATATCCGAGAGCTGGAGTTACTGCATCCAAACTGTGCAGGTCATCCATGTGAGTCCCCATATCTGCTTGGAGAGGAACTTCTGTGGCCAGTACAGTTGCTGCAGGTGTTGGGTAAGGTTCACCCCAAAGGTGGCATTGTAACCAAGCATGGTTGTGATGAGTATAGGGGCACAATTACCTCACTCGATCTAGATGTGAAACCATATGGGATAAGGTGGCTTACATAGAAGGTCTGTCCAACCACTTTGGCAATGTGAATGTCAAAGGCGACAGTAAAAACAAGTCATGTCCCCAATCACCTAACAACTCCTACCGTATGTAATGGAGTGCTACCTATGTGGTAATGTGTGGGCATGTTGTTATTCCCAAAGGAGATGACTATGCAACTAATGGCATTTAGCTGTAGGCCATGGCTCAGGCACCAGTCATCCATCTCTATGAGACCCTGTTGGAGTATGCATGTGGCAGCTGGGGAGTTGATCATGGCACCCAGTTTGCAGTCAAGTGTGAACAAGGTCAGCCATACTCCCCCTGTGGTAGCCTGTACGTCAGACAAATGTATACTGAACAAGAGAGGTCCCAGGACCGAGCTGTGTGGGATGCCACGTGTAACTGGTATATAGTCAGGCATGGCACCTGCAATTCTGACCATGTGTGTGCTATCCCTGATACAGGTAGCAATCCATCATGTGAGATATGTGTCCATATCAATGCTGGTGAGCCTATGCATAATGGCCCAGTGGGTAATTGTGTGGAAGGGTTTTGCAAGGTTCTGGTAGGCTGTGTGTACAACTGTCCCTATGTTGATGGACCTGTTAACTGTCTAAAGAATACAAACATGTTCAAGAGACAAGATCTGCCCACAACAATGCTGAAATGTGTAGGACACAGTGTCTGTAGGTTCCCAATGTCTATGTGTAAGAGTCCCATGACAATATGCTCCATAGCTTTGCAGAATTAGGCTTATAGGGCAATATTGTGCATTGTCCATTGAGGCACCAACTCTGTGGAGTGGGACCACTGTCGCTGTACGCTATTCCATGGGTACATATCCTGTAGTAACTCCGATATGAGGGTTACGTCTGTCATGAAGCTTGTGTAAGATGCAGGTTGGGACACCATCTGGTCCCATTGATGCTGTAATGTATGCTTTGGGGAGGGCAGCACTCAGCTGTTACTGTGTGATGTCAGGGAGGTTACACTCTATTGGGATGGATAGTTGCTCCCTAGGGGGGGATGGAGGGGAGACATCTGCACTGAACCTGTTTGCCAGGATGTTGGCTATGCCAGTGGGTTCAGGGTAAATTTAGTCAGTATGCAGTAACTCACAGCATATCAGTGAGTGTCCACCCAGGTTCCTGACATAACTGAAGAAGGCCTTGTGATAGTCCTACTTGTCTGGTGCAATTGTCCGTGAGAAGCAGCCCTTACATAAGTACATGAGTGATCGTAGCTGTCTGCAAGTACAGATCGCAGATGCTTTTCCCATCTGTGATTGTGCTCTATCATGTAGTAGCTTCCTCCTGATGTTGTACAGCTTATTTATGGCTGGGGTCTACCAGACAGGTCCCCTGCCATTGGAGGAGTGAGTCCTGTTGTTATTTGGGATAGCACAATCCATGCAGTCCACTAGGTGTGAGTCCTGTTGTTATTTGGGACAGCACAATCCATGCAGCCCACTAGGTGTCCATAGAATGTGTATGTAAAGGATTCAGCAGTTGGAGACGTATTTGCCACTGTCTCAGGGTCTCTGAAGGATACCACCTTGCTTTTGTGAAGTGAGACGTTGGCTCATGAGATGTTCACCAGGATTACCCAGGATGGGGGTGTGGAGTGTATATGTATGTCCAGTGAGATATATGTATGTTCTGACTTTACCAATGAGGGGTATATCACTGGTGTGGAACATAGAGTCCCCATGTTGGTGATGATCAGGTCCAATATGTATTCCCCCTTGTGGCTGTGGTGACTGGTTGTGCCATAGCATATGAAACTACAAATTGTAGTGACTGTAGGGCAAGGGTGTTGGGGCTTGAGTAGTATCCCCAGTCAATAGTTGTGTATCTGAAGTCACACAATATAATGGTGTTTGTGGAGACCTTCATATTCTCCACTGTTCCCAGGAAAGCCGAGTATGGTTCCTGAGTATGGGAGGGTGGTCTGTAGCAGGCAACAAACTGAAAGGCAGTTTTGCACAATGGTAGTTGTATATGTATGGTCTGTGATGTTTAGTGCAGTGCTACTAACTCGGAGGTGTGTGCATCTGTGATGTATATGGATACTCCCCCTAGTTGTGTTGTCCGTTCCAAGTCCTGTGGTCAGAAAGCATGGTATGAAACATAATCTGGTAGTGCTGGTGTGCATATGTGAGCCTGAACTAGGCATCTGTTAGTGCACAGATATCGCTATCCTTCATACTGAGGAGAGTCCTGAGTGGCCGCAATATGAGGGTAACACATCTGGTGTTGAGCAGCATTACCCTTAGTGTCATTTAACCTGTAATGTCTATGGAGGTGGGTTTGTCTTTTGAGCCCTGGTCAACAAATGCACTATGGTGGTAGCAAGAGCCATAGACAGCATTTGAAGGTCCAAGGGTGACAGGTGCAGCCTGTCCATAGTGAAGCTACATGGCATGTCGAGCAGCCAACTGTTAAACGTGATATGTTCATCTGTATACTG
Organism: Protopterus annectens; assembly: GCF_019279795.1. Classification (NCBI taxonomy): domain Eukaryota; kingdom Metazoa; phylum Chordata; order Ceratodontiformes; family Protopteridae; genus Protopterus; species Protopterus annectens. The sequence goes on from NC_056728.1 coordinate 1,943,589,619, forward strand.
TGACATCAAACTTGGTGGGTGTAAGATGCTAGACAAGGTTAGGGTCATACTGGCCTGGGCAACATGATCACAGTGTTCCTCCATGTACCATGTCATGTGGTCCAGGGAGTAATGTCTGAGGTTTTACGACCAGCATGGACAATGATGGTGCCAGTCCTGTACTTGCTTTGGAGTGACCTGACTGCATGTGTTATGTGGCAGATCCTAGCACCCAACAGACAGCACAAAGGGACTATTCCCTTGTATGGGCTGGTGAGTGGTACATCAGTGTGTCTGACAATAAGTGTTGCCTATCACAAGTGTATTAGGTGTGTTGTGTAGCCCAAAGGGCAGTGACTGTGTGGCACACTGACATTGTGAACTATGTGAGATGTGGGTATTTTAGTGGGGTTGCAGTTGTGTGTTTGCCTGCTGTGGAGGTCTCTGCTGCTTAGGCAGAGTTCATTTACAGCATCCGAGTATGTGTATGTGTGATAATGTGGTTTGAGTGCTGTCGACAGAGGATATGTGAGACTGATACGTGGTGTGTGTGGTTACCTTCACCACCTGATAGACTGTGCCAGTCATGGGTCAAGAGAGTTCAGCACCCTGTATGTCTCTATAGGTGCATCTCACAGATATATCTGAGTTTGTCGGGAGGAGGACTGTGTTGTCTGTGTACATGAGGCAGATGTGAGATTGTGTCTACATCACAATATTCACCAGCTGGACTGGAGAGTACACATGAAGCTGACCCCTGGACATGCCGGGATATCATGATGACATACTCTGTAGCCAGATCACAAAGGATCAGTATGGTGTTAAGTGTGTAAAAGAGTATAACAGGGATTAGTGCTCAGGTTCGTTGGTGTTCTGTAAAGAGTAGCTGAGAAGGAGTCCAGACTGAATCATGACACCTCCGACAGCTATGTCATATATAGCAATGTACACACATATATGTCATGAGTCAGGGCCAACTGTACGTGACTCACAATTCCAACATCCTTGCAGACAGGCCCATATATACATACCCACCTCCCACTGACGATAGTCCATATCATCATACCAGGAGATATCACATGTAGAATGGATGAACAGCTACCCCAATACCAAAAGCATGGCATCAAGTGGACTACATTGATTCCCAATATGTGCCATGTATAAACTACAGAAGAAACAGATCCTGCACCTAAACAGTCAGCTGAGCCTCCCCCCTACACAGAATGTGGAACCGTTGAATGTGTTACAGCAACATTTGGCACTCCACACAAATGTTGGTGCACAACACACCATGGGGAGTATAGTCCAGTACACCTATGAAGTCCGATCTGCAAGGCCATGGAGCCCATCATGGTTGAAGTCATAAACCGAGCCACTGGAAGCTGACATACACACAACCTTACTAACTGTGGTATGTTCATGTGCGGATCATGGTTCCCAAACATGCTAGACTGTTTGCAAGGCAGACAGCCAGGACATACATCACTGAACACAGCTACACATGCCTCACATACACTTTGAATAGCCCTTTATCAACATCTCAGACACATGTAGTACCCACAAAACCAACAAGCTGTGCATAAATATGTGTTGACATATGAAGGAATGTCAAAGTGTCCACAGATAGATCACACAAGGTAAGGATTATGAGTTCCTGTTCAAGCTGTTGACACCTGACGACCCACATGGACCATTCCTGGAATGGCATAAAACAAATTGTACACACATTACCATGTCCAGTCTGATGATGTTACCATCCTAGAAATACAGCAAGAGAAATGAAACCACCCAGTAAAGCAAATAGCGTGCCATGCTAATGCGTCTCTCTCTCTCTAGTATCATAACATAGTTAGGTAGGGGTTTGAATCCTGCAAATGCTGACTGTGTGTGTGTGTGTGTGTGGGGGGGGGGTGTATGTGTGCAATTGTCTTGGAAAGGAGTGCCCTTTTTGGAGACTGGGAAAACACACTAGACGATGTACATTCCTCTTTGGAAAGACTGATGATGTCACCATCCTAGAAATACAGCAGGAGAAACCACCCAGTAAAGCAAATAGCATGCTGTGCTAATGCGTCTCTCTCTAGTATCATAGCATAGTTAGGTAGGGGTTTGAATCCTGCAAATGCTAACTGTGTGTGTATGGTGGGGTGTGTGTGTATGTGTGCAATTGTCTTTGACAGGAGTGCTCTTTTTGGAGATTGGGAAAACACACTAGACGATGTACATTCCTCTTTGGAAAGACTGATGATGTCACCATCCTAGAAATACAGCAGGAGAAGGGAAACCACCTAGTAAAGCAAATAGTGCACCGTGCTACTGCGTCTCTCTCTCTCTCTCTCTAGTATCATAACATAGTTAGGTAGGGGTTTGAATCCTGCAAATGCTGGCTGTGTGTTGGTCAATGCAGTGTGAGTTTTGCTTTTACTGTGGTATGACATATTATGATTATAACAGTAAGTGCATTGCACACATCAGGTATATGCATGGCAAAATATATGTGTACATGTCACCTCAATCAGTACATAGGTGTGAAGCCTGCATACTACATGAATACATTTGTTGCCATTGACAGGTTGTGCCGCTGCTTCTCAGATCATAGGTCACATATGTATGTATGTGACAGGGCCATCCACTGTCGTGATCCATGGCCAAGGTTATCTGTGCCACACACACCCATGACAGTTACTTAAGAGTAGTGTGAGTGAGGGTATATGCCTGGGGTATATGTCAGACATGTTCATACACAACAACGACTGCCAATAATGGACAGTCATTATAGGTGTACAACTGCCTTGTGGATATGTATCCAGGCTTCCAATGTCTCATGTGATACACCTTGGGACTCCACAATACCTATGGATATGTGGATACCAAGGGACACATGACATAACATGAGGCTGTATGTACACATTGGTACCCAACATACATGTTGAGGCCTACCACCTATGTGGTACTGACGGGATAGTAAGTATAGTACATGTGGATGACTATGCCATTGTTGGCTTACTGCTATACAGCATGTATCAGATGACAGGTATCTGTCTGTATGATACCCTTGTGTAGGATATGCGTCCCATCCAAGAAATGGATTGTAGGCCAATGCATGCATTTACAGAGTTGGATGGACACATCCCTAGTGTGTTTGCATGTACCTAAGGGGGCTATATGCCAAACAGGTGTGGTCACAGGAATGGGTGGCGGTCATTACCACTGGTTAGTGTTATAGTGTAGCACCAGAAGGATTCAACTGTTACTAAGTTCCCTACGACTGTGTGTCATTTGTCAGGACATCACTCAATGCTTGCTTATAGTCATGTTGTTGAGGTTGCGTATACTATCCGACCGCAAATCATTGACAGATACTAACAGTATCACCCACAGCATAGTGTCAACCCATGTCATACACACATGTCTACCCATGTTAGTACATAACTGTAGTAGAATGCATACTGGCCATTGGAAGATACTATGAGATGTTAACAATGTGTACAACAGGGTATGCCACACGTCCCATGTGTCCACTATGCATGTACATGCAGACAGTGCCCACCCACCATGTTCAGAGATGTACACTTGCTAATCTGTACTGCACACATCACACACATACTGTCCACTCACTAACACATGCTTGCAACACATTACACTTCAGCCAAGTGGCACATGGGTGGACAATACATACTCAGACCTAACAGTGGTGCAAACAATGCTACATTGACAATCAGAGCTTTGATGCATAATGTCTGCTGAGATATACCTACAAGGATGTCATTACACTTTCCTGTTGACAACTTGCTAATATTGCTACACTGCTATAGTGTCACCCTGTGCATCAGCACCATGTTAGCCTGTTCCTCCATCAATGTTACAGATGACAGGAGGTGACACAGGTATCATCATATGCATAGGGCGTTTTGTTGTTTGCCAGAGCCTGACATTGACCCATCCAATCGACATGTCTGTGTGTGTGTGTATGTGTGTGTGTGTGAGGGACAACAGTACAGCATGGGCCAAAGTTGATGTAATGTGTGTGTGTATGTGTGAGCCCTAGTTGTTTGGTTAATGTGTGTGTGTCTGCATGCACACAGCTCCATCATGTGGCTGCCATATACAGTAGTTTGTGGGACAGCCACAGACTGTACCTGCTAGGCTGTACATATCACTGTCTCCGGCCATGGACACAGTACCTGTGCCTGGCAGGGGTGCTACAGACAGTATCGGGTACCAACCCTGACTGGGTACTGTCCTCAGAGGCAGAGGTAAGATGACTGGACCCATGTCCTTGCTGGGACTGGCCAGAGCCACTTGCACGTGGTCTACTGGGAGGGTCAATGGACAGGCCAGCCCCTGCATTGTTGGGGCTGGTACTGCCACTACAGGAGTGGCTGTGAACTGGAGGCCATCCACGACCACTGCCAGCTGTTGCTGTTGCTGGCATGCATCCACGTCAACGTCGCAACCGTCCCACATGATCCTGGCTCATGGAAGACATATTGTGGAGGGCATCTAATGTCTCCCCCCAACGTCTATCAATGACCTCGGTGTAAGTCCGGATGGCACTGGCAAGGTCACGGATGCTGTCATTGATATTAGTGTAATGTGCCCTCTGCGCCCTAAGTCCCTGCCTGTTGTACCGTTCCATACATGCCTGAGCCTGCATTACAGCCCGGAACATACTAGATATCATAAGATCTGTGAGGGCATGCTTGCCAGGGGCAATATGACCAGCAATGCTCCCGCGAGAACCCCTGGACCTCCGTCTTTGTGGTACCATTCCAGGAATATGGCCATGACTGCTGTGAGGGGATGCAAGTGCCATGGGTACCACACTCTCCTGGTCAATGCCAACTGTATGCTGTCCCTCGCCTATGGCCATTGGTGGTGAGGGATGTATTGACAGTATGAGTGTGCGCAAAGATAGGGTTGAACGCTGTGTACTGTTGCTTGGCAGACCAATGACAGACCCTGTCAAGCCTTCCTGTGCCAAAATACATATCTCATCAACAGCACTATCCGTGGCAGTGGCTTCAGGTTTCCTGCTGCATTTGACCACCCCTAACTCAGCACCTGTGAGAGGAAGACAGGAAACACACCTTACGGTCTGCACATGCACACATGCACACATGAACACATGCACACATGAACACATGAACACATGCACATATGCACACATGAACACATGAACACATGCACACATGAACACATGAACACGTATGCACACATGCACACATGAACACATGCACACATGCACACATGCACACATAAACACATGAACACATGCACACATGAACACATGAACACATGAACACATGAACACATGAACACATGCACACATGAACACATGTACACATGTACGCATGAACACTAATACACTCCTCACTGCAGCACAAACACCACACACCAGCAATCCAACACATACTCTATAGTGGGTGAAGGTGGGTGTCAGTATCATAAGGTAAACAGTCACCACACACGTGTCAGCATGCAGAATATGTGTTGCACAAGACCATACAGTGCAAGTATACACAACCCAATTTAATGGCAGTATACATGGCTTTGATGCAACTGTGTAGTTGTTCAGTGATTGGTTACACCCTGGAACACAATGTGTACATTGACACAACATTGCTGTGCAGGTATTATCAGCTCTGCAATGCCCTGTGCACCATCATTCACAAGTATACATGCCATGGCTGCATGTGTTATCTGTGTGACACATAGATATCCATGTCTGAGTACACTGTCTGTGTCCATAGCAGATAATAGTGGGCATGGGTGTAGAACATGCATGCTATGCACACAAACGGGATGAGTGGTGCATGTTGACGTGAAGGTATCCCGATGCTCGACATGGTCAGTATACAGTGGTTATGGTGAGTGTGGGACATATTGCAGATATGTCGGTGCCAGACATGGCATGGCATGCTATACGACTGCAACATTAAATATCACACATAACCAATGTGTGTTAAGTGACCTATACACCCATTAGCATTCCAGGACATATATGTGACACTTTGTTTGTATGGTGACTGCTGTGCATATTGTGTATACTGGCATATGTAAGCCCACACACAGCATGCTATGCATATTGTGTATAGGTGCATATGTTTCCACACACACAACATTGAGGTGCAAAGCAATGACTGCTATGACTAGTACTGTGGTCACTGTAACTGGATGGGGTGTAGTACCCTGTGTGATCATCACCATGCATTCTGTGGTCACTCACAGCTACTAATGTGTGCAAGACCACCACCTAGCATGCTGTACATGAACTGCAGTGCCGTGGCTACATTCACAATTACACAGACACCTTGTACATGGGTGTGTTAGGTGCCCAATAGGGAGCATTGCCTAACATGACTGTGTTATGTGTTGCAGAGTGTTGCACAGACCCATAATGGGCCTCTACCCCTAAGGTACATTATGTGTGTGTGCATGACATGTGGGATACTGACGTGTAACCTTACAGCGGGTGTGTGGTAATGCCAAATGTAGCATGTTTCCGTGTACTGCATATGATAAACATGTTCTGTTGTGTACAGCTGTAGCAACTATGCATATCCAAGGTGCAGTACAGTATTGCCACAATTGTGTCTGCTGCACTGTGCATTGTATGTGATTGAGGCAGCTAGTGATTTTACTGAGATGATTGTCTCACAGCAAACATGGACAGCATGCATTATGTGTAGTTGCGTTACGTGTACATGGCCTACACCACACCTATGACATGCACATTTCATTACCAATATTAAAGTGTTAACACACTTACCATAGGTTTCATAGGTTCATAGGTTTATACTAGGCTATCTGCCCAAGGGCATTTACAAGCCTAGCCCATAGTTTTGTGGCTTACGCCACCCCTTTAGTATGGGGAACTATACCCATTATTTTGCTGTGCCTCTGTCGAGCAGTGACACTGAGGTAATCCCTGGGGTATATCTGCGATCTCCCATCCATTGGTCAAGATTTCTCTTGAACAAGGCCAGCGAGGTGCTCTGCCTCACATATACCTGGATTTTGTTCCACAGCATAGGGAGTCTTTGGGTGATGAATCTATCCCTCCAGCACGTCCTATTAATAGCCGTGTCGAGGTTTAAGTTTCCCGACCTTGTGGCTCTGACGGATCTAGATTTCTTGAGGTGAAGCATATTCATCAAATCTGGGTTTGACATGGCCTTGTATGTCAGGCACAGGTCACCTCTGAGCAAGCAGTAAGCGACTGAATAGAGCTGAAGTTCTTTCAGTCGGGCAGCATAGGACAGATTTTTGAGACCCTTTATCCTTTTGGTGAGGAACTTTTGTGGCCTCTCCAGCTGCTGCAAGTGTCAGGTCAGATGCATTCCGAATGGGGCATTGTACTCAATCATTGGTCTGATGAGTGATGAGTATAGGGAAACTATGACCTCCCTTGATCTAGATGTGAATCCCTTCATGATAAGGTGGGCAATGTAGAAGGTCTTCCTAACTACTTTAGCTACATGGGTGTCAAATGACAGGCTACTGTCAACCTGGGTCCCCAGGTCCCTGATAACTTCTTCTGTGCTCAGTGGATTGCCACCTATATGGTAGCTAGGGGTAACCTTGTTTTCGAAGGGTATGACTATGCATTTTTTGGCATTTAACTTTAGGCCATGGCTCTGGCACCAGTTATCCGTTTCTGTGAGACCCTTCTGAAGGATATCTGTGTCAGATGTGTTTTCGACTACGGCCAGTTTGCAGTCATCTGCAAACTTTGTCAGCCATAACCCTCCTGTGTTTGCTTGTACTTCGGAAAAGTAGATGCCAAACAAGAGTGGAGCCAGGAGTGAGCGCTGTGGCACACCACTTGTGACAGGCTTTGAGTCTGACATGGCGCCAGCAACTCTGACCCTATGGGTTCTGTCACTCAGCCAGTTTGCAACCCATCTTGTGATGTATGGGTTAACATTTAAGCTGATGAGTTTTTCAATGATACCAGTGGGGTATTGTATCGAAGGCTTTTGCCAGATCGAGGTAGGCTGTATGGACTGCCTTTCCCTCATCAATGGCTTTGGTGACTGTTTCGAAAAAGTCAACCAAGTTTAAAAGGCATGATCTGCCTTTGCCAAAGCCAAACTGGGTTGGATCCAAAGCCTGCAAATTCCCTATGTCTTTATTTATGAGATCCATTATGATCCTCTCCATGGCTTTGCAGATAAGGCTTGTCAAGCTAATGGGCTGGTAATTTCCAGGGTCGGTGGAGGCACCGCCTTTATGAAGTGGGACCACTGTCACAGTGCGCCACTCCCTGGGTACATATCCAGAGGTGAGACTATGATTAAACAGCTGTCCTAGCTGTGGGTTTAATTCCTCGTTGAGTTCATGGAGCACACAGCCGGGGACACCATCAGGTCCCATGGATGCTGTGTTTTTTGCTTTGGAGAGAGCAGTTCTCACTTGGCGTTAGAGATGTTTGGGGGGCTGCAATCGTTTGGTATAGATATCTCTGCTTTTGGGGGGGAGGGGAGAAGTTTGCACTGAACCTGTCAGCCAGTATGTTGGCAATGTCTGTAGGATCAGTAATCTTCACATCATTTTGAACTAGTTCTGAGCATATCTGGGAGTTTCCTCCCAGGTTTTAACATAGCTAAAGAAGGCCTTATGATTGTCTTTTGAGTCTTTAGCTATTTTTCTCTCAAAGTTTGCTTTGGATGATTTTATGAGAGCTCTTAGTTTTTTTACTTGTAGTGATCAAACGTGTCTTACCTTTTAAGGATTTTGCTCTATCTTGTAGTAGCTTCCTCCTTTTGTTGTAGAGTTTGTTTATGGCTGGGGTCCACCAGACTGGACGCTTGCCTTTGGTACAAAGAGTCTTTGTTTTGCTTGGGATTGCCTTATCCATGCCGTCCTGTAGGTGCTGGTAGAAGGCATTTGTAAGTGATTCAGCGGCTCGGGTACTGTTTTCCGCCGGCTCGGGGGCCTTAAAGGAGACCACACTAGTCTTTAGAAGTGTGAAGTCGGCTTTCAAGAAGTTCTTTACTGTGGTCTTTTTATTTCAGGTGGGGTGGGATGAGGACCTCCAGCGAGATTAGTTTGTGATCTGATCTCACCAGTGAGGGGTATACTTCTGGTGTTGAACATTGTGCTCCCATGTTCGTGATGATGAGATCAAGTATGTTTCCTCCTCTTGTGAGGATGGTGACTAGTTGTTCCATGGCATTTGAGTTTATGAATTCCAGAAACTTTTGGGCTAGGGTGTTTGGGCTTGAGTAGTGTTCCCAGTCTATATTAGGGTAATTGAAGTCACCTAGTATGATGGTGTTTGGAGATACATTTATCCCCTCCAGTGTTTTCAGGAAAGCCATGTGAGGTTCCTGAGTTTGTGAGGGTGGCCTGTAACATGCTACAATTTGCAGAGCAGTCTTGCCTATGTTAATTGCACCTGGATGGTCTCCGATGCATCGTGCGTTGCCACCAATCTTGAGGTGTGGGTGTCCTTGATGGATATTGATACCCCCCTCCTTTCTTGGTATTGTCCAGATTTTGGGGCCGGAACGCATGATATGAGGTAAAACCTGATAGTGCTGGGGTGCTCTCAGGAGCCTTGAACCAGGTTTCTGTCACAGCACAGACATCGATGTTCTCCATACTGAGAAGGGCCTCGAGTGCGTGCATTTTGAGATTGAGACTTCTGGCATTGAGCAGCATTACCCTTAGTTTTTTTCCATTTTTGTGTTCTAGGGTGGTAGGTTTAGAATTTGAGCCTTGCCTAAAAAAGGCACTATGGGGGTGGCAAGAGCCTTTGCCAATATCCGGAATCCCAGCATGTATTGTCTGCCCTGCTGTCACACCAGAGGGACCTACAAGAATATGACACAGTTTGCCAGTGGCCACAACTGTGGCATTGCTAACGTGAGTGTGCTAATCTACAGTGGAACAACAGTCAATAGTCACAGGTGTGGATATACTATTCCAAATATCAGTATTGCACATGACAGGCAGCACAACTGCAAAACACACAGTACACATCTCACATAAGCATGTTCTAACAATACAAGTAACAGTAGTCTACAGCTAGGGCATATTACCTGCATGCTCCATGTCGTCCTGCTGGGTGGCTCTGGACTCCATGATGACACATGTGTGATGCTGTTGCTGCTGTAGGCCAGGAGCCACCATGCTTAGGAGCAGCTCCTCCACTCTGGTGAGGGGGGGGATGTATGGGCGACCCACCACCTGTGGCAAGCTGTTGCCTATGGATATCAGAAGCATGCCACCAGACATGTCTAATTAAATCACTGCAGTGATGGTGACCCTGCTCATATGTCCAGTTATGCATGCCTATGTCATTTACCCGGCGAACAAGATCTTGCCACAGTGCAGTACGCTCATGCTGGTGCTGGTTGGCCCTGGAAAGGAGCAGGTTATAGTGCTGCACCAGGCTGGCCTGTATTTCCTGCTCTTCCACAGCTGTATACGATGGATTGCGTTGATGAGCCATAACACTGGGAGACAATTAAACGATATGTGTGAGCAAGTCATGTGGCACACTTAACATTATGAAGTACAGATATCACTTAACTGCCATATATAGCATCTGTCTATCAGAGGATACACACGTTCAATACCGCATATCAGTGCTCAGCCCACAACTGTCTGACAGTGCCTGCCACACTCCATACAACAAACCAGTATACACCAGTACTTGGCACACTGTTTGGGATACAATGCACAACCTCACACCGGGGGTATATATCAAGCTAATGCATGAAGAAATATGTCATCCAATGCAGTGAATGTTATGTACATTTACAGTATTAACAGTAATCCACCTTAGTCTTTGATGCCATACCACTACTGAATATATGTGCATGGTTGTTAATATAGCAGGCATACTGCTGTAACAGAGTATACATGTTGCTAGGTACACACACATACCCTGTAACACACATGTGATTGCGGGCATGGTACAGGCATCATTACACACACATTAGACATACATACAACACACAAATGTATGCCAACACAGATGAGCATTACCTGTGTACCTTATAGTACTGTGTGCCCCCACTTACAGATACCTATGCTTGAGGTATGTAATCTGTGCAGACTACAGGAAACACACAAGACAGCGTTACCAGAGAATGTGAACATACACCATACTGTGGTGTTTAGGACTACAGCTTCAGGTAGTACAACAGTTCATATGTGAGCTGGATTCACCAGCAGTACCACTTACTGAGCATACATGTATTGCTTCAGCCTACAATGGGACTCCACAGTCGTACACAAGGAACTACGTCACAACATATGCCATCCTACTATGTCTGCATCCCAATAACTGACACATCTTTCTCTGGCCTCACACCTAGGACACAAACTACCATGACAGACACAACCTTACACTAAGCTATCACACCTTTACAGACCTTGCACACAGTCAGTGTCACACTCATTCCATTTCACATAGCAGGTATTGCACTGAGTACATGTGTGTGTGCATTGTGTCATAGTTATGTAATATGCTATTGGCCCTGGGCCTAGAGCAGCCTAGCCATATGCTACCCTGCCCTTTGACACACATGTAATGTGATTTCACTTGCTCCCATCAAATAGATACACAGAGGTGACTCCCAGGGCATATTACCTATCTCCATAACATTCATCAGGGGTATGTATGACATCTACTCATGAGGAGCCTTGTTTGTTAATGCTGGATGGTTTAGTCCAGAGTATGGCATATTTGTGTATAGGAACTTGTACCTCCAGTATGTGCTGTTTAGTGCAGTGACAAGGATTAGGGCACTAGGTCATGTAGCCAGGAGGGATTGTGAGGTGCTGTCATGGTGGTTGGCCGACTGCTATGGTTGTGACATACCTCTGTATTTCCGGCAGTGGTAATCTCTGGGTAGGCAGTATGCAACGCACTCTAGCTGTGGTTTTGTGAGTCAGTCTGCATAGGGCATGTGTTTGAGGGCAGTATCTCTCTTTGTTAGGTATGTCTGTGGCCTTTCCACTTGCTGTAGTTGTCATGTGAGGTACATACCACATGGGGCAGTGTGAGGAGTGGAGGGGTACACTGACCTATATTACCCTAGATGACACACCTTTTGTGATGACACATAACACATACCACATAGAGAGATTACAAGACTAGTGTGGCACTGTGATTATCAAAAGGGAGCCTACTGTCCACCTGTGTCCCATGTTCCCTTCTGACACCTTCAGTGTTAGGCAGGCTAACACCTATGTGGTAGTTACTGCGTAAAGTGTTTTGGAATGGGGTATGGCACTGCAGTATCAACACTGGTGTTCAGTCCATGCCTTGGTCAACAGGCACCTGTTGCAGTACATATGACCCCATATCTCTCTCTATATATATATATATATATATATATATATATATATATATATATATATATATATATATATATATATATATATATATATATATATATATATATATATATATATATATATATATATATATATATATATATATATATATATATATATATATAAATATATATATATAGATATATAGATATATATATATATACATATCTATATATATCTATATATATATCTATATATATATATATATATATCTATATATATATATATATATATATATATATCTATATATATATATCTATATATCTATATATATATATATATATATATATATATATATCTATATATATATATATATATATATACACACATATATATATATATATATATATAAATATATACATACATATATATATATATATATATATATATATATATATATATATATTTATTTATTTATTTACACACATACATCTAAACATACATTGCTGTACATATAGCTGCACATATAGGCACATATACTGCCCACCTGTCCTGGATAGGGATGTCAATTATGCAACCGTTGTGAGACACACGGTTATGTAATACTATTGCACAATGTTGTGCAGAAAGCATTCTGCTGTCCTCAGGCTGTACAGCTGTAGCAGGCCTCACTGCCTGTAGCTCAGTCCCATAGTATTGTTCACCCACCAACATACACACTGCTTGCTGTCTGCAATACCACACACTACAACCTACATACAAATGTGCACATAGCAGCCTTCAACAACATACATATGTCCAGCCTTCACTAACAGTTGCAGTATGTCCCTTGCCCTATGCAAATGTGCATGTACATATAGATACGGACAGCGGCCACATATGGATGGTTCACGGTATGTAGAGTACCCTTCAGACACATCATTGTGACTGTCTGTCTCTCTCTCTCGCACGCTCTCTCTCCTAGTTGGTGCAATGATATTATTGCATGTGTGGACAGCAGATACAAGCTGCTTTTCTATGTATCTGCACATGTGCATGTGATGGCCTCTGCACCAATTGGTGCACACCATTTAATAATTGCATGCAGCCTGCTGTGTGGTAATTGCAGTTCTCACTGTAATTTCAGGGCACTGCTATAAAATGATAGGTTAGGTAGGCGTAGCCCATTCAGTTTTGCAAGGTGGGGACCATGCTTGCTTGCTGTGGACACTGTTGTCTCAGTCAGAAGGTTGGTATATGTCTCATGTCTGAAGCTGGGTTGTCGCCAGTGAAATGCATGTTGTAATGAAACCTGACTGTTGCTTCATCCGGTACACTCTTCTCAGTGTGTAGGTTTACTCACACCTCCTAATGTTAACACTGGATACATGGGAGTATGTACTTTCTTTTTGAATTAGAGAATTAACTGGCATACAACAGTAGTTATTGCAATGTATTCCTATGGCTTTCCTATTTTCTCTTTACATTCACTCATTGTAATGCATGTTATATTTCTTTCAACACCAAGTTATTGCCTATCTGCTGTGGTGTAGTGGTACTTCTTGCAGTCTGGTGAGTCCAAGGTCTCGGGTTCGAGACTGACCAGGTATTTTATTTTGCTGCTGAGCAGTACAAGGGCCTTGTCATACAGAGTGACTAAGGCACTTTCAAGCAGTTGTAAGTGGGTTTGTGCAGCTTTGCACGACGCTTAGCTGAGCTGAGCTCAGCTTATTTTATTTTAGCAATACTACGCCAAGCTTGGCTTAGCTTATCATATCTTAGCGATGCTAAGCTAAGCTTAGCTCAGCTTATTTTATTTTAGCAATACTACGTCAAGCTTGGCTTAGCTTATCATATCTTAGCAATGCTAAGCTAAGCACACAGATGCGCACACTGGTGCAAACCCGCTTACTACTATTTACAAGTACTCACTCCCGCTAACCCCTGTGCTCATTTCTTTGACAGAAAAGTAAATGGGGAGATAGGAATGTGGTGATAAAGGGTGCACAAAGTGGGGAAGACAGAAGGGAAACCAGCTCGGGATGTACAGGATGGGTGTGGAGAGGGTCCATAGCTGCCCATTTCTTTACCAGCAACAGCTGTGCATATGCAATACATTAGGAGGGATATTTGAAACTTTCCACCCCTGAGAGAGGGGTGAGGACAACTAAGTATGTTGTACTACCAATTATGAATATCAGGCACATGCACTGTTTGTGAACTGCTACACCGTCATTAATACGTTACTCACTTCTGAACAGTTTGTGGTTTGTTTGTGTTGACATTAGCACAGTCTGCTCAGGACAACTGGACATATTTCACTACTGTGTATGCCTACCTACACCCTTGGTTGTGCCTGACTACACGGGTATATAGTACCTTTGGGTAGGGGTACAGAAGTGCAGAGTGCATTATTTATTATCGTGTGATGTTTATCTTCCTGAACATGCAGGGTTGCTGTATACCTGTAAGTCTATAAAGGCTAGTAGTCTGTCTGAGTAGCTCCCACCTGTGTACATATCCAGATGGTAGACAGAGGTCAGCCTTGTATTCTTTGATTGTGCACCACAGCAGCCTTTTCAGCACCTGAACAATGGCATTGTCACAGGTAGTTGCTAGCGGTACATGGCTACATCCTTTGATATTTCTGTATTGTACTTCTACATAAGGGCATGCTTGTGGCATTCATTGTACAGCTATTTGCAGAGTGTGTAACAGCAGACAAGCTGATATGCCTGTGTGTTTCTGACTCTTCCAGGCCTCAGATACTCTCAGGTATATATTTGAACAGCCTCAGGAAAAGGTACATATAACTGGGATACACCTGTGATAAATTTCATACATTTTGCAGTTCAGACTTTGGGGTATTCAGAGCATATGTATTACTACACCTTTTCTGACGTGCAAGCAGTGTCTACTCTCACTTATTGACATTTGTCATTAAGTGAAATTCCCCACCTTTCTGCCTACTGTTAGTACATTTCACAGGGAGTCAGAGGGGCACAGCTAACATTTGTTTACAAATCAGGGTCATCACTGTAGATCAGTCACTGTTGGGAGGTCTGGCCTGTGACCTATGCAAATATGCCAGTGTTTCTCCTGCTCTGATACTGTGTGGGGTTTGTAAGGTGCTACTGTAACATTATTCTCTACTAGCATGGCTGATTCTCTTTTCACAGTCATGTCATGCAATTCCACACCACCTGCTGGTTAAGGCCCACAGAACAAGATTTGTGTTATGCCATTCCTATTTTCCCTTTACAATCACTCATGGTAATGCATGATATATTGCTTTCAGCACTGAGTCGTTGTATATCTGCTGTGGTCTAGTGGCACTTCATGCAGACGGGTGAATCCAAGGTCCCGAGTTCGAGACTGACACTGTATTTTATTTTGCTGCTGAGCAGTACAAGGGCCTTGTCATACAGAGTGACTAAGGCACTTTTAAGCAGTTGTAAATGGGTTTGCGTGGATTTGCATGATGCTTAGCGATGCTTAGCTAAGTGCACACAAGCTCACACTCACGCACCCCTAACTACTGCTTAAAAGTGCTTACTCCTGCTAACCCCCGCACTAATTTCTCTTAAAGAAAAGAAAATGGGGATATAGGAAAGTGGTGAAAGAGGGGGCACAAAGAGGGAAAGACAGTAGGGAAACCAGCTTGGGATGTGCAGGATGGGTGTAGGGAAGGTCCATAGCTGCCCATTTCTTTACCAGCAACGGCTGTGCATATGTTTGAAATTTGGTGTGAAATTTGAAACCTTCCACCCATGAGAGAGGGGTGAGGACAACAACATATGTTGTACTGCCAATTCGAATTATCAGTTTACATGTCCAGCGGACATGTGTGCGAATTGGGCAGCTATGTATGGGGCATCATTTTTTTGTGGGAACAGATTGCCCTTTTTTTTATTTTTTTTTTAGGTGAGAGTGGAATGTGAGGTAGAGGAAGAAGGTATATTTGGGGAGGTAGGTTGGGGATGTAAACAGAAAGACAATCAAGACACATACAGGGGCGGAGTTTGACACATGGGGTGGGTGAACACAATTGACGGGGAAGGATGTTTGGAAATTGCAAGCCCATGAGCCCACAGATGGTAACAGTGGAACTGAGATCTCCACCCATGGGCAGTCACCACTGCACTTTCACAGCCCCAAGGGTGGCTGTGCTGAGGGCTGTGTAGGATGGGCAGGCTCACCCGAGAGATGCGTCACTCTTGCCGCAAGCTAGCGTAGGGGATCAGCGACTGAATGCTGGATCTGCCTATGCACCACAGCCCGGACCCTAGCAAGGGTGACAGGTGGCCCTCTTCTGCCCACACTTGCACGGGGGGAACAAGCCCTATCTCCTGCAGTGCTTCCACCTGAAGGTGGCACAGGACCAATGGAGGAGGGGAGCCTGGGCTGGGCACCAGAGCCACTGGTGCCAGGTGCACTCGCCAACTGAGGAAGGAGAGGTGGGTCCGCTGGGACCAGCCTTCCCATATGTTCTGTGATTAGGTGCATTTAATTACAACATAAACAACAGCATTCCAGATTAGTTGTAACAGCATGCAGTAATATTCCCATTAACCCAACACACCAAGGTTCCAACAGTTGAACAGCAAGCATAACACATGCATATATTGAACGACAGTGGATATTCCAACAGCATGCAGGGATATTTGGTAGCAACAGGCCACCATGAACGTGGTGTTTGAACAGGGCACATGCATCAACATCAATGCAAATATTTATAAAACAATGGGACATATGTCCCAACAAATATTTAAGATTACACATACCCACTGAGGTGTGGAATTGCATGGTTTATGCACATACGGTAGGGTGCAGAAAAAACATCAGTTAACATCTTATAATGACCTTTTAGTCTACACTACATTTTCAGTGACTGCAAGTGTATATCCCCTACCTGTATTATTACACTTCCCACCATACATTAGGTTGTGTCATGGGTTTGGCTAGTTCAATATATGCCTGACCTATATCTGACCTTAACTGTCCAGGATGCAGATGTTACTGCTACATATTTCTTGTTTGCATTTATATTTCTTTATCTACATATCTGGGATGTTTTCACATGACATTTTCACTTCGATTTGTACAGAACCCTGCATTTCTTTACACACACTCACATTTCTGGTGAATAATTACATGCTACACATGTGCCAGGTTTTCTTATTCATGCCAGCCAGTAAATTACTATTGTGGACTGTATATATGTTTCACAGCTACTAGCACTTCCATCACCCACTTTATATGAGACTACATAACTCTGGGTTGCCAGCACATTTTCAAACAGTACTGTTTGTATAATGCAAGGGTACAACAACATTTCAGACTCTGTGACACAGACACACTCTGGGTTTTAGACCTTTATTAATGACATTGCACACTTTTCCACAGGCTCACTCCTTTATTTGATTTAATGATGTTTATGGCAGACATGTTCAAGACATATTATGCCTTTATTAATAGGTTAGAACAATCTTTTTTCAGGCTCACTCACTTATGTTATATGAAAGTGCCTGCAGAGATATTATTCCAGACATATGTTACCTTTCTTAATGGGTTACTACACTCTTTTTCTGCCTCTATGATGTTTTTATCTGGTAGTACATGCAGAGGACTTATTCAGGCAATTCTATGGCTGTTTTATTAGACTACAACACATTCTTTCATGCTCTCAAATAATATTTTATATAACAATACATGCAGAATAATCACTAACCTGCCTGGTGGTGCAACCTTAGCAGCCTATCAGCATAGGCTTGCTGATTCATAACATGGTCACCTGCAGCTGTAAAGTAAATGAAGGGATATTGAAACATACCTATCCATTATACATACTCCATTATCAATTCTTACATACTGCATTCCATGGCTACATACTCAGTTGTGGGGCATCCTGCATCCCACGGGCCTCCTGTATCCACTGGTTCAGGCGGTCCGGCTTTCGTCTCTTCAGATCTGCATGGTGGTGACGGACCTGCTCACCAGTCCAGGGAACACCTGTGGCACTGGTGAGGTCACGAGCTAACCAGTTCAAAGCCTCTGCCTTGTACTCCGTCCCATGGAACTGGCCCTGCAGGAGTCTTGACTTGTGACCATGGACAAGGAGCCAAACCATGTATTTTGACTCCTTGATGCCCCAACGTTGCTCTCAGAAGTGTGAACCCTCTCCTACACCTGCCATTCTGACTGCAAATGTGTGCTACAATCAGTTATGGTGAGTATTCCCACCTAAGGGGCTTAAATATGCCACATTTCCTGCACTTTTTTGTGATTGGCCATTTTGTAAAATTCTTGGCTGACTGCAGACCTGCTTAGTAATGGTTAAACTACCATTCGTAAGTATATGAATGTTAATGGTGGCTGCTTCCCTATGTTGTCATGGCTTAGTGGTTATGTACTTTGATTATGATGCACAGGGTCCTAGGTTCAAACCTTGCCATTGTTTTATTTTAATACTGTCTAGACAGGCTAGGGGGTGTGGCTGCGTTTAAGCAACTTAGCTCTACGTTGCTCCCTGGTGCCCTACATTGCCTGGTTGGCGCGGCGCGCACGTCCGCGCAAACACATTGCACTGGATAAAGCGCTTTTAAACTTTGGGCAACTCTATTGCACTGGCTAAAGTGCTATTAAACCATGGGCAACTCTGTTTAGCTGGGTAAAGCACTATTTAACTATGGGCACCTCTGTTTAGCTGGGTAAAGCGCTATTAAACTATGGGCACCTGTGTTTCGCTGGGTAAAGCGTTGCTTAACAGCAGCCTATTATATATCTGGGTCCTTTAAAAATATATATTTTGTTCACTGATACATTGGCCATGTCACTGCTTTTAATAACATTTTAATCATATATGTCTGGTATTATTTCAAATACTGATTTAAAACATAAATATGAAGGGGAGTGCTGGGACTTGAACCGTGAATGCCTTCTCTTTGTGCATACACTCTACCATTACGCTCTTGCAATTTGGTGTGATTTGCATAAACTTTCTTTCTTATGCTCTTCCATGTCGGAATTGCTTACTATGGCTAAGCAATGGGCACACCCGCGCACACACATGCAAATACGGGCAGCTATATCTTGGATTTAAAAAATATAAATATATTTTATGTTTTATAACTGTGATGGGGGTTTACAGTGTCAGGGAGTGTGGTGTTGGGTGTAAGTACATTTGAGCGAACTCGCTCTTGTGTGTTCACATTTTTCTTTTACTACACTTGCAGGGGCATGGACATTTAGACTGCTCGGCAGTCGGACACGCCCCCTGCTTTCATACTCGGTCCGTGTATGAGTTACGGTTGAGTCAGCATGCCCTCATGAACATTCATGGCACACTGACGTCATACCGTTCAACTGCAGCCTCCGAGTAAGACTTATTAAGTCTTACACGGAGGGTTCGTGAATCCGGGGGTAAGTCATTTTTAATGTCAGAAATGTCCCTGTTGAGCTTTTCCTTTTTATGTTCAATGACCCCCTTTTCCACATTATTCAAACTACTTTTAATGCCATAAACAGTTGTTCAGAAAAAGTTGTTGGCTCTGTTGTGTTTTTTTGTGTGGGTAGATTGCTTTGGAATTTTTTAGTAGATATGTATTTAGAAGGGGCATCTGCTTTTCCTGCTATTTTCAGAATTGATACTGGCATAGACAAGGTGATTTTCTCAGATTTGATTAAGAAGGGAGAAGATAAACTAGCTGCTATAGATACGTGGCCCGTGCCAGAGATTGGGGATTATCAGAACAAATTTGAACAGATGGAACGACTTATGGCTAAGGAGGTAACTCTTTATTATGATACAAAGTTATTGGAGAAATATTTGAGTTTGAAGTGTACACTGTGCCTAGTGCATGATAGTCCCACTTCTACTAGTGTATACTGTACCTAATACTTGATAGTACCACTCTTTCTAGTTTACACTGTGCCTAGTGCATGATAGTAGCACTGCTACTAGTGTACAGTGTGCCTAGTGCATGATAGTGCCACTCCTACTACTGTACACTGTGCGTAGTGCATGATAGTACCACTCCTACTAGTGTACACTGTGCCTAGTGCATGATAGTACAACTCCTACTACTGTACACTGTGCCTAGTATATGATAGTACCACTCCTACTAGTGTACACTGTGCCTAGTGCATAATAGTACCTTTCCTACTAGTGTACACTGTGCCTAGTGCATGATAGTACCTCTCCTACTAGTGCACACTGCGCCTAGTGCATGAATACCCACCAATAGTATAGTACTATTTCCAGGAATGCCACTAGAACAGATAACTGCAGTTTGCATGCATGCACAGAAATAATAAAATGAAGATATGAAACCCTTTTTAATTAGATTTTAGTGTGAAGGAATAAATTAAAAGTATATATTGCAAACTGTTAAATGTCATAATACCAATCAGTGATATGCATTATATATCTCTACTCTTAGTCACATTATTGATTGGAAAATAGAGCAAGACAGAGATCAGTCCAAAATAAAATTCCCTATGAATAGACAAGGCTATTACCAACTGACCCATAATGCCCCCTTCACTGTGGCATAAAACAGGGCAAAAGACTACATAGTCCATGTGCCTAATCCCCAGCCCATAGACTTACTGCTATAGCATTACATGAGAAAGATGTCTTCCCATAAATTTCAACCTGATCAGTAACTCCAGGCAGTGAATTCATTATCTGCCCTAGAATCCTCAATCTCTGAAAGGATATCTGTTTAATCACACATACATGTTTTAACATTGATCAGATATTACAAGGTGAGCTGCACATGCTAATTCTGATTACCAGCAAAACATCTGTGTGATAAACTATGTGAGAGTCACTGCTTTATCTCAGAAACAGCAGTAAGCTTGTCTACAATGGGCAAAGAAACAGTGTTGAAAATAGAAAAAATAGGATGAGACATGCTATAATCTAGCCTTTCTGAGCTTCAGACCAGGAGCCTATACTACTAAGTGTGCTATCACCCCCCTGCCTGCATCTAGCTTGAGCTGCTGGTTGCCAGACCCTGCCCTGGTGTATTCCAAGGTCCTCCTCCCTCTAATGTGTCTGGATGCAAGGTAGATGTGGGATTTGTTTGCAATGAGAGGACATTTGCTGCCAGGCACCACATTTGAAGGTGCCCCTTGTTGTTGTGAGTTGTGTGAGAGTTGCATGTGGGTTTTCTCCTCGTGTGTCTTTTGGTTTTGCCTCTCTCACAAAAAATTAAATGTCCGAATGATAATTCTGAAGTCGCT
This sequence comes from Protopterus annectens, assembly GCF_019279795.1. Taxonomy (NCBI): domain Eukaryota; kingdom Metazoa; phylum Chordata; order Ceratodontiformes; family Protopteridae; genus Protopterus; species Protopterus annectens. The sequence continues at coordinate 1,943,611,123 of NC_056728.1, forward strand.
GCTGCCAGCCAGTACAAACCAGTATTTGGTTACAATAGTTTCAATTTGTTCAGAGTGTGGAGAAGAGTGTAAAAAATTGCAATTGGCCGTCCATTTCTTTGCTGTGTTGTTAACATGAGGTTCTGCACTTCACAGCGCGCAAGCAGTGGCAGTGGTGGGTATAAGTGGCAAGATTTCATCTTTTCATCTTTGAGCAGGTTCTCAGTTAGTCTCTTTGGGTTCTCAGTGGTGAAAAGTGTGTAGATTGCATGACTGATGTTGTGTGTGAGTCAGAAACTCTGTGGTAACTGTTGATGTACTACAACTGTGTCACAGCATATCTCTTAACCTGCTAGTGCAAGAAGTCTGTACAAAGCCAAAAACAATGCAGGGACAGTCACCTCCAAATAAGGACAGCATTAAAAAATGGCTGATATAAACTTAGAATGTTGCTGGAATAGTAGGTTTTGCATTGACATGAATTTGCTGAATGATATGGTCTGAAACTCAAATGTCTGTCATTATTTAGTGGCATAACTCCTAAAAGAGCTGCCAGAAACCCACAGATTTTATGAAGAACAAACCAAAAATACCAGAAAAAAATCTGAACTTTCAATGAAATTCTGTAGAATTGAGACATATTTGTCACAGTAATGTGTTAGTTGGGGGCAGATGCAAACAATAAATCTATTCAGGATGAGTTACCCAGAACAATTCCAGCAGGACATGATATTTGTAAAATGTCAATGGATTCACAAAAAAGTGAGAAAATATTTACAATTTCAATTGACATAGCTTTACCACACTGAATTCTACAAAGTCTTCAACAGTTTTATGGTAAGGTTTCCCAAAGTACTGCGCCAAAATTTATTTCATAAATATTCCCACTGGTATGGATTATTGATATATTCCTGTTGAAAACAGATTCTTCTATGTATGTCTAAGAAGCTGTGATAAAACTAAGATCGTAAGCATCAAAATAACCTGTCTTGGACCACTGCTTAGGGTACTTTGTAAGGTATTTGACTACCAATTTCTAATGATACAGAATTCTAAACAAGAGCATTTGTGTGTGTGTTTATGTATAGTTTGATAGATATTTGAAGATGTGAGTTACTGACCTTGCACATGCAATGGAAACACAAGCCTCAGGGTTCAGCCTGTTTTTATTCCCCTAGAATGGTGCCCCATTATGTAATAGGTTGAGCAGTAACTTTTCAATAGTAGCTAACATACAGGAAAAACTGAGAGCCTTGTTTATTTTTTTTTTTTGGTGATAATTTGCAAAGAATAAGTGTTCCACCAACAGTAATGATTCAGTCTTTTCAAAATTACTAATTTACTAGGTAAGCCCTGAAGAAGCCACTGCAGTGTAACGATCAGACATAAAATGAATGCATACAGCTGAAAAGTCTGTGATCAGTAATACTAATAGGAAGAGTAAACACATGCTGGATGTTAGAAGGTGTCCTGATCCCAAATCCTTCCTTGTATGTGTTTTTTCTTTCATTATTCACTGATGCTAAATGACTATTCATTAATCACTGAAAAATCATTTTTCACTTGCATGCACTTGTGCAAGCACTCAAACACACACACACACACACACACACACACACGTATATATATATATATATATATATATATATATATATACATATATATATATATATATATATATATATATATATATATATATATATATATATATATATATGTGCGTGTGTGTGTATATATAAATATATACACACAGGATCCGTACTATTTATTGTATGAGCACACTGTCGCAAAAGTGCTTTTCACCAAAAAAGCAGTTTTGTGACAGTGTGCTAAAAAAAAATGTGGGGAAATGGCTGTTGCTGAGATTGTAGCACAGTGGGGGTAAGGGAATATTCCCTTTTTCCCACTGTAGTGCAATCTCGGAGTGAAAATATAAATTGGAGGGGTGTGGGGGGTGCAGCCTCCCACAGGGGGGGTGCAGGGGGACTTGCCCCCCTGATTAAATGTGAGTACTGTGTTTTTTTTTTTTTATTTTGTCATTTTTTTTTTTAGCACTTTAGTGAAAGTATTTTTTCGTTGAAAAGCACTTTCACTAAAGTCTGTTTGGTTGTTTATGTTTCATGTAAATGTGATTTTGTGCAATATATATATATATATATATATATATATATATATATATATATATATATATATATATATATATATATATATATATATATATATATATATATATATATGTATTATATATATATATATATATATATATATATATATATATATATATATATATATATATATATATATATACATATACATATATATCTATGTATATATATATCTATACATATATATATATATATATATATATATATATATACACATGTGTGTGTGTGTTTCTATATCTGTGGGTGTGTATAAAACCACAGGGAAACTGGTACTTCTTGACCATCGGAGAGGCTGGCTGAGCCTCCTTTAAACCAAGAAAAAAGAAACATGGACTGTATTCAATCTCAGCTGTGACTTCAAAGTAATCAAGCACTTACAATATTTTGAAATCAATACTTATGTATTAAAGAATATATTAAATAGATATGCACTTTTGCTCTTGCCAGAGCTTCATCAGATGTTAGCCATTAATGAGGCCTTAATTGCTAATTACCATGTATGAAATGAGGGTCCAAGTTCAAAACATCATCCCTGTCAAGGCTATTTCATGGAGTGTACCAAACAGAGAAATGATGAGCATGAATGAGGACCTGGGTGAGGCCTACAGCCTGAAGAATTGTAAATAGCTCATGTACTGAGGGGATGCTAAGGTATTGTTTTCATATTAATCTGTAAGCCAAAAGGTAAAATTTAATTCATGTGTTTGAAAAATGAAAAGACACAGCAGTAGGTGTTATTTTCATTTTCCATTTGGATACTTAAAATAAACCTTTTTTTTAATAACTTGATGTCGCCACTATACACAATACATACATAAGCACTCACATATATATATATATATATATATATTTATATGGGTCTAGGACTATTCACTGAAAGTACATTTCACAGAAACACATTTGACTGTGCACAAGTCACTGAAAGCTCAATTCACTAAAAACATAATTCACTGAAACACATTTCACTGAAAGTTATAAATATGGTCTTTTCCCCACTGTAGTACGACCCTGGAGTTAGAATATATAGTAAGGGGGGACACCGCCCCCTACATTGGGCACCTATTATAAATATTTTGAACTATACACATGGATTCTTACAATTTCAATAAATTACTCTTTTCTAAACTTAATATATATCCAAATAATGTAGGGGGCTATGCCCACCACACCCCCCAATGTGGGGGGCGATGCCCCCCACTTCCCCCCAACTATATATTCTAACTCCAGGATTGCACTACAGTGGGGAAAAGGCCATATATAACTTTCAGTGAAATGTGTTTCAGTGAATTGAGTTTTCAGTGAATTGTGCTTTCAGTGATGGTTTGCAGTTTTCAGTGAAATGTGCTTTCAGTGAATAGTCCTAGACCCATTTATATATACACATACAAACACACACATCTAAGCACTCATACTTATATACATTTAAATGTACATTCTTATGAATATATATATATATATATATATATATATATATATATATATATATATACTATATAAAATATATATAGTATATGCATTTAAATTGCATATGTGTGTGTGCATATGTGTGTGTGTGTGTGTGTGTGTGTGTGTGTGTGTGTGTGTGTGTGTGTGTGTGTGTGTGTGTGTGTGTGTGTGTGTGTGTGTGTGTGTGTGTGTGTGTGTGTGTGTGTGTGTGTGTGTGTGTGTGTGTGTGTGTGTGTGTGTGTGTGTGTGCGTGTATGTGCGGCTGCAGGTATACTCAAGGATATAAGTTGCTCTATATTATCGATAAAATTATTCAACAGGAAAGCATTATCATGTTTCTTAGTGGACTTGCGATATAAATATTAAGAATAAAATGCTCTTATATTCACAACAAGACTGGCCACCTTTCCAAAGCATTCCAAGATATATTATATGAATTACAAACTACTATCAGGCCCTTGCATCAGCATATGCATCAGGCCCCCTTTCTCCATTTTGTACAAGGGGTTGGCCTGTCAAGTCAATTGTGACCATCACCTAGAGCCAATGTTGAAACCACTGGGAGGTTAGTAATAAATTAAAGAACCATATTTGCATGTCTTAATCTTCAAAAGAATGTTATTACCACTCCCTGTAGTTTTTTTGGTAATCATTCATCAGATCCTCTCATGTTTTATTTACATGGATAGATTATTATTTACATGGTAGCCGTAGAGATGGTTCCTTTATATTTTCAGTCTCTTCTCAGAGTAGTAATGAATACTGGAATAATTTCACAGAATTTAGAACTACTAGTACAGAGCACAATGATTACATATTTTAAATGAATGTTACCAATATTTAAAATACATTTCAATTCCTTTTCAATTATAATGCCTAGTGTGGACTAGCTATATGGATTGCCCACATAGTCATCGTCAGGTCTGTATTACACTTTAACCTAAATGCATACATTTGATTTTATTTATATTGAAATTCTGTTCTTTCTGCCCAGTTACTAATATTATCCAGATTCTGCAACAAATGCTTATGTGTACATACTGATTTCAGGATGTATACTAATTTAATTGAATGTGCATTTAGTAAACCACCTTACTGTCTCATTACAGTTCTGGTAAACAATTAAGTAAAGCAGATAGATTCACAGAATCTTACATTTGTACACAGCTTTCAATTAGTTTCTTAGCCTATTATACTGTAATGTGTAAGCCACAAAGCCAATATGACAAGCATTCATTAAATACTGACTCATCTTCTGAGTTCTCAGTTTGTTCATCAATATTGCATGAACCAAAAAAAAAAACACTTGGAACACAACCATTAAAGCAATATGGCCAAGCAAGATTTTTGAAGTACATGTTTTGTTGCCTCTGAAAAGTAATGAGGATTTACAATCATGGAATACCTCTTTTGCAGATATAGGCAAGACAAATGTTTTGCTACAACAAATTTGAAATATATTTTTCAAAAATGTTAGCACCACTGCAATGCAGACTGGTCCATAATTGTCATAATTTGGAGACTAAACTTTCATCCAGAAAGTGTGAAAACTGGTCCTAGGTTAATGCTTCTCCCTAAGGTAGTATATTTAGAATAACAGGGTAAGGATTAAGCAGCTACAAACTGGCACAGAAAGCCATAGCCATCTTCAAAATTGTTTAAAATTGTGTACATCAAAGTATTATATAGAGCAGTTATTTTGCATCCTGTCAAAAATAATTTGTAAAGCTTATATAAAAACATGGTTACAGTGTAAGAGAAGTTATACTATTGAGCTCTCCTTTCTTTCCTTAAAGAGAAAGATTAGAAATATGGAAGTGTGCATTTTTTCTTTACAAGGGACACATGAAAAATGTAATAAGCTTTTG